>NC_069782.1:47785000-48085000 GCF_027406575.1 Nycticebus coucang
AGATATTTGCTGCATACAAGAATCTCATCTTACCTTTAAAGATAAATATAGACTCAGGGTGAAAGGATGGTTGTCCATATTTAAGGCAAATGGAAATCAGAAAAAAAGCATGTGTTGCAATTATATTAGCAGATACAATAGGCTTTAAACCAACAGAAGTAAGGAAGGATAAGATGGTCACTTCATATTTTTTAAGGGTAATAGTCAAGATGAGGATATTTCAATTCTTAATATTTATGCACCCAACCAGAATGTGCCTCAATTTATAAGAGAAACTCTAACAGACATGAGCAACTAGATTTCCTCCAGCTCCATAATAGTCAGAGATTTTTACACCACTTTGGCAGTGTTGGATAGATCCTCCAATAAGAAGCTGAGCAAAGACATTTTAGATTTAAACCTAACCATCCAACATTTGGATTTAACAGACATCCACAGAACATTTCATCCCAACAAAACTGAATACACATACTTCTCATCAGCCCACGGAACATACTCCAAAATCAATCACATCTTAAGTCACAAGTCTAACCTCAGTAAATTTAAAGGAATAGAAATTATTCCTTGCATCTTCTCAGACCACCATGGAATAAAAGTTGAACTCAGTAACAACAGGGATCTGCATACCCATGCAAAAACATAGAAGTTAAATATGCTGAATGATAGCTGGGTCATAGATGAAATTAAGAAAGAAATTGCCAAATTTTTGGAAGAAAATGACAATGAAGACACAAATTATCAGAACCTTTGGGATACAGCAAAGGCAGTCTTAAGAGGGAAATTTATAGCACTGCAAGCCTTCCTCAAGAGAACAGAAAGAGAAGAAGTTAACAACTTAATAGGACATCTCAAACAACTGGAAAAGGAAGAATATTCCAACCCCAAGCCCAGTAGGAGAAAAGAAATAAACAAAATTAGAGCAGAATTAAATGAAATTGAAAACAAAAGTATTATACAATAGATCAATAAATCAAAAAGTTGTTTTTTAAAAAAGGTCAATAAAATTGATAAACCTTTGGCTAACCTAACCAGGAAAAAAAGAGTAAAATCTCTAATTTCATCAATCAGAAATGACAAAGATAAAATAACAGACTCCTCAGAAATTCAAAAAATCCTTTATTATAAGAAAATTTATTCTCAGAAATATGAAAATGTGAAGGAAATTGACCAATACTTGGAAGCACGTCACCTTCCAAGACTCAGCCAGAATCAAGTGGAAATGTTGAACAGGCCCATATCAAGTTCTGAAATAGCATCAACCATAGAAAATCTCCCTACAAAGAAAAGCCTGGGACTAGATGGCTTCACATCAGAATTTTACAAAATCTTTAAAGGGGAACTTGTACCTATATTACTCAACCTGTTCCAAAATATAGAAAAAGAAGGAAGACTACCAACACGTTCTATGAAGCAAACATCACCCTGATCCCCTAACCAGGAAAAGACCCAACAACAAAAGGAATTTATAGACCAATATAACTAATGAATATAGATGCAAAAATATTCAATAAGATCCTAACAAACAAAATCTAGCAACACATCAAAGAAATTATACATCATGACTAAGTCAGTTTTATCCCAGGGTCTTAAGGCTGGTTCAATATATGTAAATCTATAAATATAATTGAGCACATAAACAAATTAAAAAACAAAGACCACATGATTCTCTCCATTGATGAAGAAAAAGCTTTTGATAATATCCAGCATCCCTTCATGATCACAACACTTAAAAAATTGGTATAGAAGGGACATTTCTGAAACTGATGGAGGCCATCTACAGAAAACCCATAGGCAATATCGTATTGAATGGAGTTATATCGAAATCAGTTCTACTCAGATAATGAACCAGACATGGTTGCCCATTGTCTCCACTGCTCTTTAACTTTGTAATGGAAGTTTTAGCCATTGCAATTAGGGAAGAAAAGGCGATCAAGGACATCCACATAGGGTCAGAAGAGATCAAACTTTCACTCTTCGCAGATGATATGATTGTATATCTGGAAAACACCAGGGATTTTACTATAAAACTCTTAGAAGTGATCAAGAAATACAGCAGTGTCTCAGGATACAAAATCAACATTCATAAATCAGTAGCCTTTATATATACCAACAATAGTCAAGCTGAAAAAACAGTTAAGTACTCTATTCCATTCACTGTAGTGCCAAAGAAGATGAAATATTTGGGAGTTTATCTAACAAAGGCCATGAAATATCTCTATAAAGAGAACTGTGAAACTCTAAGAAAAGAAATAACTGAAATTGGGAGTGAGGGCAGTGAGGAACAGAAAAGGATAGAAAAAGAAGGGGGAGGGGAGAAGTGGTAATTTTCATATGAACAAACCAAAAATTCATGGTGAGCAGTTGTAGTGTTGGCTGATACATCTTTAATGTACAGGGAATTTGCAGAGGACAGTGGATTCATTTAGAAGTGTAACTGGTGCTGTGATTATAGCAATACTTTACTTTTGTTAGTTGTACTTCATCTTTTTTATGCAAGCTTTTTAAATGTTCAGTTTTGCTCTTGTCATGGTCAACTACTGAATTTACTTGAAGGATGTAGAATACTGTTTTAAAAAATATTAAATCTGTACAAGTAGGTCAAAGAATTGTGCAATTGTTTCCTTTTTAATTTTTAAAATAGAGGGTCATAAATATCTGAGAATGCCAGATCTGATAGATCATAGTGATACTATTTAATTTAACCAAAGTCTCTAGTATTTCAACTTTGAATGTAAACTAACAAATAGACCTGACCACCAAGGTGATTGTTTGCCCAGAGTTTCAAAGCACATTGTCTACAAATGGGAATTGAAATAATTTATAAAAATATTGACATTACTATGTTTTTTAAAAAGTTCCTAATTTTTTCAATAAAAGGAGGAAACTATTAGTTTTAATGTTAAATATGGTAGATATTATTATTCCTCTTAGATGACCAGTGATTCCAATTGTCCCAGTTTGAAATAAGTACCCTGTGAGTATGAGATAAATTAGTGACAATCAGAACAAGTTTTAGTATCAGATGTTCAAGAGGAAGTTGCTATTGTTGCATTCATTTTAATATTTGTACATAAACACTGATTTTTGTGAGCATTATGTTGTATTTGTTGTACTTTAATACCTGGTGTATAGGTCCAGAAATAAAAATCTGGAAATCTTTAAAAAAAGAAAGAAAGAAAGAAAGAACTGAAAATGTTAACAAATGAAAAAACAAACGATGCTCATGGCTGGGAAGAATCAACATTGTTAAAATGTTCCTACTACCCAAAGCAATATACAATTTTAATGCAATCCAGATTAAAGCTCCACTGTCATGCTTTAAAGATCTTGAAAAAAATAATACTTCGTTTTGTATGGAATCAGAAAAAACCTCAAATAGCCAAGACATTACTCAGAAACAAAAAACAAGCAGGAGGAATCATGCTACCAGACCTCAAACTATACTATAAATTGATAGTGATCAAAACAGCGTGGGACTGGCACAAAACAGAGAGGTAGATGTATGAAACAGAATAGAGAACCAAGAGATGAACACAGCTACTTACTGTTATTTGATCTTTGACAAACCAATTAAAAACATTCAGTGTGGAAAAGATTCCCTATTTAACAAATGGTGCTGGGTGAACTAGCTGGCAACCTGTAGAAGACTGAAATTGGACCCACACCTTTCACCAGTAACTAAGGTAGACTCTCTCTGGATTAAATATTTAAACTTAAGACATGAAACTATAAAAATACTAGAAGAAAGTGCAGGGAGAATACTTGAAGAAATCTGTCTGGGCGAATATTTTATGAGGAGGACCCCCGAAGAATTGAAGCATCTTCAAAAATACACTACTGGGAACTGATCAAACTAAAAAGCTTCTGTGCAGCCAAGAATAGAGTAAGTGAAGTAAGCAGACAGCCCTCAGAATGGGAGAAGATATTTGCAGGTTAGTCTTTGATAAAGGTTTAATAACCAGAATCTACAGAGAGCTCATATGTATAAGCAAGAAAAGAACAAGTGATCCCATCACAGGCTGGGCAAGGGACTTGAAGAGAAACTTCTTTGTAGAGGACAGGCGCATGGCCTACATACATATGAAAAAATGCTCATCATCCTTAATCATCAGAGAAATGCAAATCAAAACTACTTTAAGATATCATCTAACTCCAGTTAGATTATTTCACATCACAAAATCCCCAAACCAGAGATGTTGGCGTGAATGTGGAGAAAAGGGAACACTTCTACACTGCTGGTGGGAATGCAAATTAGTACATTCCTTTTGGAAAAATGTTTGGAGATCACTTAGAGATCTAAAAATAGATCTGCTATTCAATCCTATAATTCCTATACTAGGTATATACCCAGAAGACCAAAAATCACATTATAACAAAGATATTTGTTCCAAAATGTTTATTGCAGCCCAATTCATAATTGCTAAGTTATGGAAAAAGCCCAAGTGCCCATCGATCCATGAATGGATTAATAAATTGTGGTATATGTACACCATGGAATATTATGCAGCCTTAAAGAAAGATGGAGACTTTACCTCTTTCATGTTTACATGGATGGAGCTGAAACATATTCTTCTTAGTATAGTTTATGGTTTTCTTTTAATCTCAGATATTATTATTGTTATTCTTTTAATATCAGTTGTTAATCTTTTAATCTCAGATATTGTTATTGAATACTTCAATTTAAGGGCCAAGCTCAGATTCCTAGAGCAGAAGACACTATAGAAATATAACATAGCTTTACATTCAAGAATTGCAAACTTTTTATACAAAGTCTAAGAATTTAAAGTTGTGGAAAAGCAAATGATTGCAATGTAGTATTGTCAATACTACTGATTAGATACCAAGACTACTCTGGAATGATATAGCACAGTTTGGAGATGGAAATATACCATTTTGTTATCAAAGAATATTTTTGATAGAACAAAGCTGAATTCTGAATGGGAAAATAATAGTAAGTGAAGTGGTGATGGCATTTTCACCACAAAAAAAAGTCTATGAAGGCAAGATTTCCAGAGAAAAGATGGTTTATCAAATTAAAAGGTAACTCAGCAAGTAGTGAGAAAGGAAGGTCAAGAGATGAACTTAAAGAACTAAAAAAGTTCCAAATATAGAAGTTTTTCTTCTAGTATTTTACTCCAATCAACTTGTTTCCAAGACAGAGGTTGCTTTGTAGAAACACAAGCCCAGAAATAAGAGAAGAGGTTGCTTAAACAAAATATTGGAAATGAAGTGTGCTAATTGTCTTCAAGATGGTCACCCAAAGTTCTTTCTCTCTTTGTTCACAAAGGAGCCGCCCATGAACAGGTGGCATCCATTTCCCCTCCCTTTAATTTGTACTCATGGGTGACTTTTACCAACAAAATGTGGCACAGGTGATACCATGTCAGTTTGGGTTTTAGGTGTTAAGAGACCTGGAATCTCCTGTCTTCTTGGAAACCTGGGACCCCATGTAAAGTGGTCCAGCTACCCTGCTGGAGTAATGATGTAGAGAAAGAGATGTCTAGTCTGTTCTCAGCTTTTCTAGTTACCCCAGCTCTGGTGCCAACTATGTGAGCCAGCCACGCTGGGCACTGCTTCTCCGTGCCTCATAATTGAATGCAGCTAGATGAAAGAGCCTAATTAATACCCCATGAAACAGCAATTAGTCTTCTCTCAAGAGTCCTGCCCAGGTTGCAAAATTATGGACTAATAAATGGCAATTTCCTCAAGTTACTAGATTTTGGTGCAGTTAGTTTCACAACAATTAATAACTGAAATGTCAGATAAATATTAGGAAATGTTAGGAAAATGGAACTCACATATCTGAAATACCGCTTAGGAAGGGTGAAAGGGAGAGAGAAATATATCAGAAAGGGCTTCCTGGATTCTGGGGTGGGAATCTCAGGGAAATGTGGTGCTGGCTGAAGTCATGAATTGGAAGAAAGCAAGTGACTTGCACCTGACAATCATCTATTGATAAAAATGTCTCCCCCTTACTGTCCTCTCAGAAGTTCTGACGGGTACATTAGAATCACTTGGTGACTAAAAATAACCCTGTTGTCTAAGCTGAACCCCAGACTACAAACACTGTACATACAAAAATCTTTGTGGCTGGGACAAAGTGTTTTGTTTTGTTTGGTTTGGTTTGGTTTTTCTGCCCAGTTGATTTGGTACTTCTCACTCAGGGGTAGAAGGTCCAGGCACATAGAATGGAATTTCTCCCTAACTGGTTTCTTTATGCCAGTACCTTGGTTGAAAGTTCTGAATGTGAACCATATAATTAGGAACCCTATGAGCTCAAATTATTGTACATATTCAACATCAATACAAATGTTTTTAAAAAATAATCTAAGTAGAGTATGCGCTCAGGAAAAAAATGTTTATGTCTAAGAATGTATTTTCTTTATCCTATAATTTTTACCTTTGAAAATGAAGTGTATTTTAGTTGCCTTTACCTTATTTTCAATTTTACCACTAGTTAATCATAAATTTAAATCAAAATAAAATTTTGAGAAGCACAGTTGATCCAAATTGGGGGTTTTTGGTTTGTTTGTTTTGATCCGGAGTCTTATTCTGTTGCCTCAGGCTAGAGTGATATGGTGTCATAGCTCACAGCAACTTCAAACTCCTGGGCTCAAGCAATCATTTTGCCTCAGCCTCCTGAGTGGCTGAGAACTACAATGCCCAGCTAATTTTTCTATTTTTGGTAGAAATGGGCTCTCTCTTTTGCTTAGGCTGGTCTTAAACTCCTAAGTTCAAGGGATCCACTCGCTTCCCAGAGTGCTAGGAACACATTCATAAGCCACCATACCCAGCCTTGATCTGATTCAAACACCAAAACAAAACAATAATTTTACTTACCCTCTCAGTAGTGATACTTAAAATATTTTATAACCTGCACAACAATAAACACCTCCCAGAAGGTGCTCAAATTTAAGAAACAATACTAATAACAATTATAAATGTGTGCTGTACAGGTATATACCTGATAAATAAAGCCTTTGCAAATGTGATGTATTTGACCTGCTAGAAATAGGTATAACTTCTTTTTCTGGGTCATGCCTTCTTGGATTCATTTTAATACCAAGAGACAGTAATCTCAGAACAACAAGATATAGAAAATTGCAAGGGAATTTTACTCACTCAATATTTTCTGTCAATATTCATGTATTATCTACATTCTTACCAGCTCTCTGCTGTAGCATTGCTACAAATGTATGTGAATTCTTCTATTCTTCAGCTCTTATCACACAGGTGGACAAAGAAGGGTCTGGCCACAATTTATGAGACATCTCTGAGGACCTGAATGAAAGACACCTTCCCATGGCTAGGTGCCCGTAACTCAGTGGTTAGGGTGCTGGCCACATACAAGGGGCTGGTGGGTTCGAACCCAGCCTGAGCCTGCTAAACAACAACAACACAAATAGCCGAGCGTTGTGGTGAGTACCTGTAGTCCCAGCTACTTGGGAGGCTGAGGCAAGAGAATTGCTTAAGCCCAAGAGTTTGAGGTTGCTGTGAGCTGTGACGCTACAGCACTCTACCCAGGGCAACATAGTGAGACTCTGTCAAGGAAGGAAGGAAGGAGGGAGGGAGGAATGAATGAATGAATGAAGGAATGAAGGAAGGAAGGAAGGAAGGAAGGAAGGAAGGAAGGAAGGAAGGAAGGAAGGAAGGAAGGAAGGAAGGAAGGAAGGAAGGAAGGAAGGAAGGAAGGAAGGAAGGAAGGAAGGAAGGAAGGAAGGAAGGAAGGAAGGAAGGAAGGAAGGAAGGAAGGAAGGAAGGAAGGAAGGAAGGAAGGAAGGAAGGAAGGAAGGAAGGAAGGAAGGAAGGAAGGAAGGAAGGAAGGAAGGAAGGAAGGAAGGAAGGAAGGAAGGAAGGAAGGAAGGAAGGAAGGAAGGAAGGAAGGAAGGAAGGAAGGAAGGAAGGAAGGAAGGAAGGAAGGAAGGAAGGAAGGATACATTCCCAGCACAGAACCTGTGCTGAGCCCTTTATTACAGTGTCACGACTCAGAAAATGCTACCCCAAAGTACTTTGTATTAGAGGAGTTTGGAAGGGCCTCAGATGAAAGAAGGCAATTCTGATCTTCCATACCTTTTTGTTTGAGAGCTAGCCATAGAGAAATTACTTGGCCTACCTGGTCTGAGAGTTGATCATAAGCCCCTTCATTCCACAGAGTTTCTGTCCCACACGTGGGGAGAAGAAAAGCAACACAGAGAGGAATCTGAACACAGTCCCCTGGGTTCCCCCTTATAATTAGATCAGATCAGATCTTTTCCACAAATCACATTTCTAGGTTTCTGGGTCAGTGGGTATTCATTTCTAAGTCTCCTATGTCATATAAAACTTCAATTGAATAACTTTGGTATGCTTTTCTCTTGTTAACCTGTGTTTTGTAATACATGTGCCAACCAGGAGCCTTCTAATGGATAAGGAAAAAATTCACACCATTTCACCCCTACAATAACTATTGGGCAAAAATGGTGAAGTTTGATGTCATCTGATGACAAGTCTTTCAGCTTATTTTGGTTTGGGCAGTTCACTTCCTATTGTCTACTTGAAATGTTAAACATAATCAATCATAAAATTTCTCAATAAAGAGTACTCTCCAGGGTTCTGCAAACAGGATACTTTCTTCCTCTATTGCATTCTATGACTTACCCTTTGGGAATGAATGCACAAATCTCGGTATCATTTGATAGCCATAATGTATTAATGCATTTTTCTTTTCAAAACAAAGGGTAAGTAGGATGAATTCCACAGTGTAATCAGGGCCTTAAAGAGTTTGACCAAAGGTCTCTGAAACCATAACAATTCACCATGTTTAATTCTCTTTACTGTAACCTCTCGTTTTATTCCTTAATTGCTAATAGTCATTTTAAAGCCATATAATTTTCATCGATTCCATATTAGCCTTGCCCTTATTGCTTTACAAATTGCTTTTTAACAGTCTCTCCTGTTTTTAGGGCACTGCATTTATATGTATATCAGACATTTCTTTTTTTTTTTTTTTTTTTTGTCTCTTAGACTTTCTTCTCTCTTATTCAGCTTTTTATTCTGCAATGCTTCACTTTAGATATGTTCTTCTGATTTACCTTCCCTTTTGATCATTTGTACTTCATTGGTATTTAATCTGCCTTTATACCTCTACTAGAGTTTAATATAAGTTGTTATATTTTTAAAATCTCGGCTATTTGGCATTTGTTTCCAATTCTGTGCTACAATTTTTTATTTGTTTTTTATATCTCTTTTAGTGTTGTTTGCATAGTTATTTACAATCTATGTCTGACATTAATATGTAGCTTCCTTTTGGATCTGCCTTAATTGTGTATTTTATTTATTTTATTTCCTATTTTCCATTTACATTGTCTTTTTCTTTTCTTTTATTTTTCTTTCATTTTTTTGTCTTATTATTTTTCTTCCTTTTTTTTAAGATCCTGTCTCTAAAATAAAAATATATTAAAAAGAACCTTATCTAGTCTTTCATTCCAGCAACTTGTCTCCGACTTCCCTAAAGTCCTCTAAATGAGAGGTATGAAAGAAAGGAATCACCCTGGAAAAAAGGAAGTTTATGAAATTGAAAGTTATCTCAGTGATTTTCTTTTTTTTTATTGTTAAATCATAGCTGTGTACATTAGTGCAATCAAGAGGTACAATGTGCTGTTTTCATATACAATCTGAAATATTCTCATCAAGCTGTTGAACGTAGCCTTCATGGCATTTTCTTAGTTATTGTATGTAGACATTTGTATTCTGCCTTTAGTAAGTTTCACTTGTACACATTCTAAGATGCACTGTAGGTGTGGCTCCACCCATTACCTCCCTCCACTCTAACCTCCCCCTCCCTTTCCCTTCCTTGGCCCTTTCCTCAAAGTCTTGTGCTATAGTTGGGTTATAGCCTTCATGTGAAAGCTATAATTTAGCTTCATAGTAGAGCTGAGTACATTGGATACTTTTTCATACATTCCTGAGATACTTTGCTAAGAAGGATATGTTCCAGCTCCATCCATGTAAACATGAAAGAGGTAAAGTCTCCATGTTTTTTTAAGACTGCATGACATTCCATGGTATACATGTACCACAATTTGCTAGTCCATTCGTGGGTCGATGGGCACTTGGGCTTCTTCCAAGACTTAGCAATTATGAATTGGGCTGCAATAAACATTCTGGTACAGATGTCTTTGTTATTGTGATTTTTGGTCTTCTGGGTATAAACCTAGTAAAGGAATTATAGGATCGAATGGCAGGTCTATTTTTAGGTCTCTAAGTATTCTCCAAACTTCCTTCCAGAAGGAACGTATTAGTATGCATTCCCACTAGCAGTGTAGAAGTGTGCCCTTTTCTCTACATCCACGCCAACATCTCTAGTTTTGGGATTTTGTTACGTGGGCTACTCTTACTGGGGTTAGGTGATATCTCAAATTAGTATTGATTTGCAGTTCTCTGATGATTAATGATGATGAGCTTTTTTTCATGTGTTTGTAGATCAGGCATCTATTTTCTTTAGAGAAGTTTCTCTTCAAGTCCCTTGCCCCCCCTGAGATGGGATCACGTGTTCTTTTCTTGCTAATACATTTGAGTTCTGTGTGGATTCTGGTTATTAGACCTTTATCGGAGGTATAATCTGCAAATATTTTTTCCCATTTTGAGGGCTGTCTGCTTGCTTTACTTACTATGTTCTTGGCTGTGCAGAAGTTTTTTAGTGGGTCCAGTTTCAATCTTCTACAGGTTGCCTGCCAGTTCACCCAGCACCATTTGTTAAATAGGGAATCTTTTCTCCACTGAATGTTTTTAATTGGCTGTCAAAGATCAAATAATGATAAGTAGCTGGATTCATCTCTTGGTTCTCCATTCTGTTCCAGACATCTATTTCTCTGTTTTTGTGCCAATACCATGCTGTTTTGATCATTATCTATTATTTACAGTACAGTCTCGGGTCTGGTAGCGTTCCTCCTGCTGTGTTTTTATTGCTGAGTAATGTTTTAGCTATTTGAGGTTTTTTTCTGATTCCATATAAAACGAAGTATTATTTTTTTAAGATCTTTAAAATATGACAATGGAGCTTTAATAGGAATTGCATTAAAATTATATATTGCTTTGTTTAGTATAGACATTTTAACAATGTTGATTCTTCCCAGCCATGAACATGGTATGTTTTTCCATCTGTTAACATCTTCAGCTATTTCTTTTCTTAAAGTTTCATAGTTCTCTTTGTAGAGATCTTTCACGTCCTTTGTTAGGTATACTCCCAAACATTTCATCTTCTTTGGCACTACTGTGAAAGGAATAGAGTCCTTGACTGTTTCCTCGGCTTGGTTATTGTTGGTATATATAAAGGCTACAGATTTATGGATGTTGATTTTGCAGCCTGAGACATTGCTGTATTCCTTGATCACTTATAAAAGTTTTGTAGTAGAATCCCTAGTGTTTTCCAGATATACGATTATATCATCTGTGAAGAATGAAAGTTTGATCTCTTCTGACCTTATGTGGATACCCTTGATCGCCTTTTCTTCCCTAATTGCAATGGCTAAAACTTCCATTACAATGTTAAAGACCAGTGGAGACAATGGGCAACCTTGCCTGGTTCCTGATCTAAGTGGAAATGATTTCAATTTAACTCCATTCAATACTATATTGGCTGTGGGTTTGCTGTAGATGGCCTCTATTAGTTTAAGAAATGTTTCTTCTATACCAATTTTCTTAAGTGCTCTGATCATGAAGGGATGCTGGATATTATCAAAAGCTTTTTCTACATCAATTGAAAGAATCATAGGGTCCTTATTTTTTAGTTTGTTTATGTGCTGAATTATATTTATAGATTTACATATATTGAACCAGCCTTGAGACCCTGGGATAAATCCCACTTGGTCGTGCTGTATAGTTTTTTTGATGTGTTGTTGGATTCTGTTTATTAGGATCTTATTGAGTATTTTAGCATCAATATTCATTAGTGGTATTGGTCTTTAGTTTTCTTTTCTTGTTGGGTCTTTCCCTGGTTTGGGGATTAAGGTGATGTTTGCTTTGTAGAATGTATTGGGTAATATTCCTTCTTTTTCTATATTCTGGAAGAGGTTTAGTAATATAGGTACTAGTTCTTCTTTAAAGGTTTGGTAGAATTCTGACGTAAAGCCATCTGGTCCTGGGCTTTTCTTTTTAGGGAGATTTTGTATAGTTGATGCTATTTCAGAACTTGATATAGGCCTGTTCAACATTTCAACTTCATTCTGGCTAAATCTTGGTAGGTGGTGTACTTCCAGGTATTGGTTGATTTCTTTCAGATTTCTGTATTTCCGAGAGTACAGTTTCTTGTAGTATTCGTTAAGGATGTTTTAATTTCTGAGGTGTCTGTTCTTATTTCATCGTTACCATTTCTGATTGATGAAATTAGAGATTTTACTCTTTTTTTCCTGGTTAGGTTAGCCAAAGGTTTATCTATTTTATTGACCTTTTCAAAAAACCAACTTGTGGATTTATTGATCTGTTGTATAATTCTTTTGTTTTCAATTTCATTTAATTCTGCTCTGATTTTGTTTATTTCTTTTCTTCTGCTGGGTTTGGGGTTGGAGTGTTCTTCCTTCTCCAGTTGCTCGAGATGTCCCATTAAATTATTAACTTCCTCTCTTTCCATTTTCTTGAGGAAGGCTTGCAGTGCTATAAATTTCCCTCTTAGGACTGCCTTTGCAGTATCTCAGAGTTCTGGTAATTTGTGTCTTGATTTTTGTTTTGTTCCAACAATTTGGTGATTTCCTTCTTAATCTCATCTATAACCCATCTATCCTTCAGCATAAGGTTGTTTAGCTTCCATGTTTTTGTATGGGTATGCAGGTTCCTGTTGTTATTGAGTTCAACTTTTTTTTTTTTTTTTTTTTTTTTTTGTAGAGACAGAGTCTCACTTTATGGCCCTCGGTAGAGTGCAGTGGCCTCACACAGCTCACAGCAACCTCCAACTCCTGGGCTTAAGCAATTCTCTTGCCTCAGCCTCCCAAGTAGCTGGAACTACAGGCACCCGCCACAATGCCCAGCTATTTTTTGGTTGCAGTTCAGCCGGGGCCGGGTTTGAACCCGCCACCCTCGGTATATGGGGCCGGCGCCTTACCGACTGAGCCACAGGCGCCGCCCTTGAGTTCAACTTTTATTCCATGATGGTCTGAGAAGATGCAAGGAATAATTTCTATTTTTTTTAATTTGCTGAGGTTAGAATTGTGGCCTAGAATTGTGGCCTAGGACATGGTTGATTTTGGAGTATGTTCCATGGGCTGATGAGAAGAATGTGTATTTAGTTTTGTTGGGATGAAATGTTCTGTAGATGTCTGTTAAATCCAGATGTTGAATGATTAAGTTTAAATCTAAAATTTCTTTGCTTAGCTTCTTTTTGGATGATCTATCCAGCACTACTAAAGGGGTGTTAAAATCTCCCACTACTATGGAACTGGAGGAAATCAAGTTGCTTATGTCTGTTAGAGTTTCTCTTATAAATTGAGGTGCATTCTGGTTGGGTGCATAAATATTAATAATTGAAATCTCATCATATTGAGTATTACTTTTAACAAATATGAAGTGGCCATACTTACCCTTCCTTATTGGTTGGTTTAAAGCCTATTGCATCTGTGAATAGGATTGCAATGCCTGCTTTTATCTGCTTTCCATTTGCCTGGAGTATATAGATGACCATCCCTTCACCTTGAGTCTGTATTTGTCTTTTAATGTAAAATGTGATTCTTGTATGCTGCAGATATCTGGTTTGAGTTTTTGTATCCAGTCAGCCAACCTGTGCCTCTGTAGAGGACAATTTAAAACATTCACATTAGTTGAGAATATTGATAAGCCTTTCAAGAGTCCGGGGGACATTTTTATTCCTTTTGCAACTGTGGAAGTTGGAATTTAATCAAAAATTTCTGGGTGGGTTTACTTTTATGATGGAGGATTACACTGGTCTGAGAATATCCTGGAGAGCTGGTTTAGTTCTGGCAAATTTCTTTAATATGTGAATGTCATTGAAGTATTTAATTTCTCCTCATAAATGAAACTCAGTTTAGCTGGGTACAGGATCCTGGATTGAAAGTTATTTTGTTTTAGGAGATTAAAAGTCGATGACCATCCTCTTCTAGCTTGAAAGGTTTCAGCAGAGAGATCTGCAGTTATTCTAATATTCTTGCCCTTGTAGGTGATGATTTTCTTTTGTCTGACTGCTTTGAGAATTTTCTCCTTCATATTAACTTCAGTGAAATTGATTATGATGTGTCTGGGGGATGTCTTATTTGGGTTGAGTCATGCTGAAGTTCTGAAACTATCTGCTATATCTATGTTGATTAAACTGATTTTTAGTATAAATAAAAGGTAGAAAGCTTCCCAGTCAATGCTATATGGAAGTCCGTTTTAAGAAAAGGAAAATTTTTGACGGTGCCTGTGGCTCAGTGGGTAGGGCGTCGGCCCCATATACCAAGTGTGGCAGGTTCAAACCAGTCCCCAGCCAAACTGCAACAAAAAAAAATAGCTGGGCATTGTGGTGGGCACCTGTAGTCCCAGCTTCTCGGGAGGCTGTTGCAAGAGAATCGCCTAAGCCCAGGAGTTGGAGGTTGCTGTGAGCTGTGACACCACAGCTCTCTACCAAGTACAATAAAGTGAGACTCGGTCTCTACAAAAAAAAAAAAAAAAGGATAATTTTGGAGGAATTTCCTTACAGATATTAATGTACATGATAAATCTATGTAAATCAAGGCAACATAATAATAACAGA
The DNA here is from genome assembly GCF_027406575.1 of Nycticebus coucang. Classification (NCBI taxonomy): domain Eukaryota; kingdom Metazoa; phylum Chordata; class Mammalia; order Primates; family Lorisidae; genus Nycticebus; species Nycticebus coucang. The sequence continues at coordinate 47,799,717 of NC_069782.1, forward strand.
GGTACAGACTGACCAATGGACTATACAAGAATTCAAGCAAAGGTGCCTTAAAAGCTTACGGGATCTCGATGCACACCTGTGACAGAGTGGGTGTTGGAGATCATTAAAGACAGGATGAACCATGTAATACCATGTGTTAGAAAGATGATATACCATATGGAAAATTAAGTTAATTCTTAATCCCCACTGCGTGCCTTTTGTTGTCCAGGAGGCACAGTCTCTAACTGAAAGCTGGAAGAGGTAGACACAGTGAGAGGTGAGTTCTCCAACTTTCCTAAAGCTTCAGCTGTGCAGAAGATGGTCAGAAAAAGCTCTATTTTCATTTTGTCTTCTTTCTTCCCTTTAATTTTTTTTTTTAATTTTAGTGAAACCCACCATCCTTAATGAGATGAAGAAATGCATATGCTTAGTCACTAGGACTTCCAAATGTTGAAGTTAACACACATTATTTTTATTATTTTTATTGCATGCCATTGTAAGCATGTGGGTCACTTTTCACAAATTTTGATAACTGGACACTCAAGTGTATATTGATGTATGCTCACATTTACATCAAAGCGAACTGGAATATTTTAAAGAGAATAGAAGCAGAATGTTTGGGGAGGGGGTCCCAGGCTAGGAGATTATTTCAGATGCTATTATGATCATACAGGTGGGATAATAAAGGCTTTAACTAAAGATCGGAAATGCAGATGAATCAAATGAGATGGATTCAAAAGGATTTCTGAAGGCACATTTGGCATGTGTCTGTAACTAAATTCAGTGGAGGAGGGAGAAGGAGGTAATAATTATGTCTAAAGTCTCAGCTTGGGTCTTGGCAGATGACCATGAACAAAACAAGGACCAGTATGTGGTATATTAGAAAGATAATTTGTTTCTAATCTTAGACCTGCCTCAGCAAATTGTATGACATTCTAAAAGTCTATTAAGATCTTAAGTCTCTGTTTCTTTGTTCACTTTATCTTGTTATTTCTTTTTTAAGGGTCAGGAGGTAGTATTCTTGAGATCAATTACTCACCTTCACAGTGAGTGATCTCTTCCAAATCAGGGTAACAGGCATTTATCAAGCATCTATTGTGTGACCATTAGAGCCAGAAAATTGAGAGAGACACAAATTAAAGACAATCCATTAATTTAAAAAGTAGGAGAATAATATTTACCTACACGATGCATTTATAAAATAATTAAGCTAGATTATTTAAATATAATATTTATACCATAAATGATAGATACCATTAATCATTGTAGGAAATATTAAAATTGAATTCATCTTTTAAATGAAAAAAATTATAATGGACATGAAAAATTTGCTTCAAAATATTTTACAAAGATAATTTAAGAACTGAAATATATAAAAAGAAAATGGCAACACATTTTCTAAGTCTTGTGACTGGTAAAGAGCAGAGCCAGTTTTAAATTCACTTGTATCATATTCTAAAACTCATGCACGTTTTAGCATCAGGCCATAGTCTTACATTGTATATTATACTTGCAGGAGTAAAAATGGCTATGCTTTCTTACCTGGTATAGGGAAAATTGTTCCCTGATCTTTAGCATAGACACACTTTCTGCTTGAGAGACCTAAAGAATTATGAGAATGGCATGTGAGTTGTGTACACACAGCAGGTCAGAAAACTGGCTTCAAGGAAGGATGTCTATGTGAGATGTGGCAATCGCAGGCCTAATGTTTAGGGGAAAGATTCTCTAGATTCCAAAGGTCTCTTGATACTGGAGGCAAAGTCTTGCTTAAGGTCTGCGGTTTTGCAAAAAACAAGTTGGAGACATTCTGTCTGACACTTTCCATGTCCCCGTTTTAGTGCTGATGTCTGATAAGTAAGTTTTAAATTCTTTTCCCTGCTTTATGATAATAAATATGGACCGGAGGTTTGCTCAGGACTCCTCCTCCTCCCTGAGTTCCTCAGTCCCTTGGCACAGACTCTTATGTCGAGCTTCTTCATTCTTCATGCCAAAACCCCCTTCAACTTGGAGCAAAACAGACATTAATACATTAGCCCTGTTTTAAAGATTATATAAAATTATATACACTAACATTTAAGACCAACTAATTAATATATTATTTCAATATTTTGTCACTAAAGTATTTTGTGGGGAGGAAAGCTTTTGGTGCCTTTTTAATAAGTTGTGGTGAGGAGAGTTCAAGTCACAGCATAAAAGAACTTGTTTAAGTGAATAAATGCAGTCTGTGGCTAATATATCATACAGCAGTATTATCCAGTTAAGAAAGAATATGTACATTTTAAAATATACATTTTAATTCCCTATGAGTCAACTGTAAAATAATCATTGGGAGAACATGGAAATAGTTAAACATAACGAATCTACAGAAAGATAATTACTTCCAAATTTAGGAAGTACATTTACCTGCTTACCAAACTTTTCAAGCCTAAGCTTAGCACACGTGCAAAATATAACACAACTACCACAATTATTACTATCATTTTCTTTTACCCTTAGGTGAGAGACACCACAGCTACATGCTGAGCCATGCTAGCAAAACTAAACCTTTCACTTTCTTTTTTTTTTTTTGAGACAGAGTCCCACTTTGTCGCCCTCATTAGAGTGCTGTAGCGTCACAGCTCACAGCAACTCCAAACTCTTGGGCTTAAGCGATTCTCTTGCTTCAGCCTCCCAAGTAGCTGGGAGTATAGGTGCCTGCCACAACGCCCAGCTGGTCCAGGCCCGGTTCGAATCCTCCACCCTCAGTGTATGTGGCTGAAGCCGTAACCACCGTGCTACAGGCACTGAGCCCTTTCACTTTCTTTAAAGTAAAATTACCATTACTGAATCATTGTCATAAAAAGTGCATTCAAGTATATCACCACTTGCTTTAAACATCAATTTTGGAACAATCAACTTTGAAAAACTACATAAGTTGTTTGTTTTTAAATCCCTGATTTCATTTCTATTTATTCACTGTAGCAGCCTGAAACATCGTATTTTTACAGACTACCATTTAATTTCTTAAAAAAAAAGCAAAAAATCACAAACAAACCTGTGTGAGAATAAGATTTTTTCCCTACTTACTGTATTAAACATGACTTCTTTTAAAAGGTTATAACAATCCAGTTATTGATGTCTTTTTTAGGAACTGTGCATACCTCGCTCATCAAATGTAATCCTGAAAGTTTGAGGTGCTTGTGAACAATTGAATAAATAAAACTGACCAATTCAATGTGATTTTAAACCCTCCCCCCCAAAAGCTTCTGTTTTGAGTCTGATCTTCTTTTCATGATGCAACTGCAGCAGCGTGGAAATTGTTGGGTGCTGAGGTTCAAGTTATTATCCAGGGTAAACTGGGAAAAGCTTCAAACTCAGGAGCAGGCATCACACTAGGATTCCCAGAGTTGGTATTAATTACACACATTGCTAATTATTGGATGAAAACTACATTCTACTAACTATATGTCCACAGCCTCCCAGTGACCTCAGCGGGGATGCTCTAGTGGTCTGAATACCGAATTAAGGTGAAAGTACAAACCTTGAATTCAATAGTAATATCTCAGTAAATCATGTGCTCTCTGCTATGAGTTAATAATTGTGCTTCCCTATTTATAAATGAAGCACAAGTACCACATTTTATCACAGTTTTTATGTACAGTGAAGATAAGTGACAAGCACACATTTTTCTTGCTTCGTTGCTATTCTATGTCACCGAAGTTGTTAAAACAAATGCCAGGCTTTTTTTTTTTTTTCACTGAACAATCAGCTGTGTTTATTTCATTTTTTAATTATTTTTTATTAAATCGTAACTTTGTCCATTGATGCATTTATGGGGTTCAGGGTAGTGCTTTGATATACAGTGTGAAATGTTTACAGTCTTAAAAACAAAAATCACCAGTTAAAAAGTATAAAGAATTGAGTTATTCTGCCATCTAGTGACCATCTACTGCTAATACTGCTTGAGTATTTCTTCCTGCTAAAAAAGTAAAGATTTCTGTGCATGCAAAAAGTAGGCTAACCAAGCTATTAAACAGGTGTATACAGGTTTGTATCATACAATTTGCAAAAACTGATATTATAGGAGAAATATAAAATAATAAAAAATTATACTATTGTATTGTTCTTTATTCTTTTTCTCCTTAAAGTGAAAATTTGCATCAGTTTACATCTAAAACATAACCAAGTCCTTGAGTAGATTTTTCACACCTTTTATTTAATAGGCTCCAGAGTTTTTTTTCCATTTAAAATAAATATTCTTCATAATTTGTATTCTGTCTCAATTTAGGAGATTATATTTTAAGGAAAGTAGTATCTTCCTACTTAGTCTGGAAGTGAGAATAAAAGTTAAAAACAATTGAATGAAGCAAAGAAGTGTCTTGTGAGGGTCACAGGCCCAGAAGAAAACATCGAGAAATGTAGGGAACAAAAAGAATTTGTTCTTAAGGTCAACTGGTTGTAGTATCCAGGAATACCTAGTAACTGCTAGGGAAACTTTAAAGGATTTAATGGTAACATAGTAGCAGAGGTCTCAGAGTACTATAGTTTGGAGTATTACAGAATTTCAATTACAGACAATCAGATCTGAAACTAGGCATATTAGAGATTGATTCTTCTTTATAGGTGAGTCTTATATGACAATAGAGACCCACAGCCTTAAAGGCTGCCATTATGGTAGGTAAACAGTGTAAAAAGAGAGAACGAGAGAGAGAGAGAGAGATTGATTGCAGCCATAAAATGTATTAACTTACATTTATTCAGAGTACTGAAATTTCTGATAACAGAAGATGCAAAACATTGTGGTAGGCACTGTTATGTACTAAACTTCTCTGTGCCCTAAGAAATTTGTAACTGAGTGGTAGAGAAAGACACTTATAAATTATGTCCTGAATGTCCTGAATGTAGAGGGCATAGTCAGAAGAAAACTGCCTTTGCTCCTGCCACTGCCTGGGTCTCCTCTCCTCTCTCCTGGGTCTCCCTCCCCAACCTTTTAGCAACATTTTGGGCAAATCCATAGCTGTCTGGTACTGTTGGGGAATTAGGATTAAAATTGTATTTGGAATTGTCAGGTTTAAAACTTTACCATGGGTATAGGCTAATTTAAGTGAAAACCTTGCTCCTCCACCTAGTTCAATATTCTTTCTCCAAAATCAGCTCAGACTTTACCTCACCGGAATCAACAGAGGGGAAAAGACAGGATCTACCAATGTTTTGTCTTGTTTTTCTTTTGTTCCACTTGCTTGATTTTCTTTTCTACCACCCATTCTCCTTTTGACTTCTTTGTGAAAGTATTAAGAAAAGTGATGACAGAAGTTAAAAACAGAAAAGCATTTTCCTTAGGCTAGGGCTGTCTGCTTTTCTCACTGTACAGGAGGCACTCAAATGATGGGTTTCGACCACAGAAAACTGGACTCCTAGGTACTTCGGCGACACCTCCTGTTACATGCAAGAACCCTATTTTGTTTTCTTTTTTAGAGACAGGTTCTTGCTCTGCCCCTCTGCTGCAGTGTAGTGGTGCCTTCATAGTTCACTGCACAGCATCACTGCAACCTTGAACTCCTGAGCTCAAGTTACCCTCCTGCTGCCACAGCCTCCCAAATAGCTGGGACTAGAGATACCATGCCTGGCATATCTGTCTGTCTATCTATCTATCTATCTATCTATCTATCTATCTATCTATCTATCTATCTATTATCTATGTATTTATTTTTTATATATAAAGGAAGTCACACTGTATTGCCCAGGCTGTCTTTGAATACCTAGCATCAAGTTATCCTCCCTTCTTGCCCCCGCAAAGCACAAAAAACGTTTTTTAATTTTTGACTTCAAGTGTTCGATATCTCTCACCCTCTTGGCTATAAGCTCCACAAGGGAGAGACCTGACATTTTGTCACTGAGTGCTCACGTAGTGTTCTGTGATTGTGTTTGAACAGTAAGATCAAAGAATCATGGAACTTCAGATTGAAAAGAACTTTAAAGCAACAGAGAATGACAAATGGGTTCTAATTGATGTGTAGGCAAGTGCTTTCACTACTAGAAAGCATAAAATACAGGACAGTATAACTAGAAAACACTGAGTCTTTATTTTTTTTGATTATTGTTAAATCATAGCTGTGTACATTAGTGCAATCAAGGGGTACAAGGTGCTGTCTTCATATACAATCTGAAATATTCTCATGAAACTGTTCAACACAGCCTTCATGGCATTTTCTGAATAGACATACATCTGGTTAGGGACTTTACCTGGTGCTATTTGGTCCCGTGGGCAATTCTATTCTCCACCACTGTGTGGAGCTTCACCTACAACACGTGTCCCTGTGGGAAACCGTCCTTTCCCACCTGCTTGGACAAAACAAAAGGAAACCCCACCCCCATCTATCTCTGCGGTTGTCAAGGAAAAATAACCCAAATTAAACTCAGTTTAAAAATTTTCTTTACATTTAGGAACTCTTATAGGAAGTATTTGATTCGGTTAGGACTGATTTTGGCTCATTATATTCTGGAACTTTAAATCAATTTCTGGTTTAATATTAAACGTTTCCCACTGACTCTACATACCGAATTTGAAAGAAAACAAAGGTAAAAAAAGAACACGTGGAGCAGAGGAGGACAGCACGTTGCCCAGCACTCTTTCCTAAAGATCTATGATGTTCAGGAAAGAAGCCACAACCGTGGGTAGCCACTGCCCGAGGAACATGTGTAGACCAAATTCAAGTGTGATGTGAGTATAAAATATACACTGAATTTTGAAGACTTGTTACAGAAAAAAGCAAAATGTCTCTGTAATATTTTTATATTGATTATAATTTGAAATATTTTAATATATTGAATTAAAATATATTATTAAATCAGTTTTGACTTTTTAAAATATTATCTTTCAAAACATTTTGAATATACTGAATTAAAATATATTATTATTAGTTTTACTTTTTTAAACTTTTATTACTGTCACTACTAGAAAGCATAAAATACATATATCCCATTTTTATTGGAAAGTGCTTTTCTACAAAATAATCTCCTGGACTAGAAGAACAAGAATTTTCTGCCTTTATAAAGAGATTTCTTTATAAGGAAATTTCTCTGTTTTTCTGCCTTTATAAAGAGATTTCTGACAAGGAAATTTCTCTGTTTTAATAGTGTACTGATTTGTCCTTCTATCCTCATCCTCCTCATTTGAGACCTATACCTTTCTTAAAGATACTATCAATAATTTTATCAGGCTGTACAGGGTTACATCTTGAAATGCATGTATATTTTCATCTCAAAACTAAAGAGGAACTCCTTGCCCATGAATAACACCTGAACACCTTCATTCCTTGGCGTGTTTAATTCCTGCTTCTGGAAAAGAAATCATGGGAGACTCAGGAAAGTCTTGTTTTTACCTTATTGCAGCAGGAAGGACGACCTGTCCTTGACGATGATGGACTCAGACTTACCTGAGTCTAACAGCCTGGAGAGTTTAGCCTCTCAGGTAGTAATTGTTGAAACCTCGAGAGGAGTTCAGTCTAGGTCTAGTTACTCAACTAAACAAAAATCTAATTATTGAGACAAAATGAGGACTGCCCAGAGAAGAAAGGAATTTTAATATTACAGACTCCTTGCTGGGAGAACAATCCATTTGTTACACTAAGGGATATCCTGGGCTCTTAAAGGAGGAGTCACATGCTGTGAGGCAGATCTTGGTATATCTCACCAGGGGCTTCATGCACTGGGCACGGGTCTGGGAAGTGGTGACTTTCCATTAATAACTCCAGCATCCTAATTCAATGCTACTCCTCCCCTGCCTTCTCACTTTGCCTTTCTCCTCCACTCTTTTTTATTCCTTTTACTGTACTGATATTCAAATTAAAAGTAATAAAAATCCTTTTAATGGCAACAATTTTGCATTAGTGGATAAAGTTAATATAGAAAAGAGACAATCATTAAAAGAAAGTAAAGAAAAAATGTTCACTTTTGCAAGAGAACAAACAAGAAAACAATATTTTATCTTTTAGTTGAATAAATTTCATCATAAATGAAGTTATTAATCTTTAGACTTATAGATAACCAGTAAAAAATGTATTTAAAAATAGGGCAGTGCCTGTGGCTCAGTGAGCAGGGCTCCTGCCCCATATACCAAGTGTGCTGAGTTCAAACCTGGCTCGGGCTGAACGGGCAACAACAAAAAATAGCCAGGCGTGTGGGTGGGCACCTGTAGTCCCAGCTACTCTGGAGCTGAGGCAAGAGAATCGCCTAAGCCCAGGAGTTAGAGGTTGCTGTGAGCTGGGTGACGCGACAGTACTCTACCGAGGGTGACAAAGTGAGACTCTGTCTCTACCAAAAAAAAAAAAAAAGTATTTAAAAATCAATGGATTTCAGAACGAAATAGAAAGGCAGGGTATGGCTAAATCTTAAGCAAGTCTTTATTTATAAAAATGATCCTTAAATATGTCTTTCATCCAATTTGGCCCTAGCTTTGGGAAAATTGGTAGAAATATCTGAGCTTAAAAAGCTAGTGAAAAAGTAGAAACAAAACAGACTCTTAAGAAAGCTGCTAAAATGACATAGACACGGAGAAGAAAGAAGACAAGGTTTAAATTTGTTAAACTACCAACATAGAAATAATCACAAGTTTTCTGAATATTATTAATGTTTTCCATCTATATGTCTCCGAGCATGATTTATCTTCTTTGTCTTCCTTCAATAAGGTAAATTGCTTTTTCCACACACAGTCATTAGGTAAAACTTGTTCTCGTTATCATAAAATAAAAAAATAATGATTAGAAGTAATGTGCCAGCTGAATGTAGTCAATATAGGCAGATATTATTAGCTCAAATGAGAAAATAACTTTAATTTTCACAGGTGCTTTATCTATTGTATTGAGAAAAACTGTTTAAAATGCAAAATGAATCCTGTAACAGTGTTCGGTTTTAGGTTTATAGGAGGGGGAAATGCTTGCCCCTTGACCTCCCAGACGGTACATTCACTGGAAAAATATTTGCCTCAGAAGACAAATGAATCAGAATATATCAGATCAATTTAGGGGCCAGGTTGGTTTGGGGCAAGATGATAAATTGTTTTTTGAGTTTGATTTTTTGGAGGATATTATTTTCTCAAAAGAAGACATCAGATTATCTTCATATTTTTTCTTATACATATTCTTTGCCATTCAGTTATATTTATGTTTACATATAAATCCCTGTACAACTCAATATAGTAAAGGCTAATGGAAAAATTAACAATCATTCTCTTTTCAGGAGAGACGACATGGAAGAAGGACGCATTTGATGTAAATTATTATGATGATTATTTTTATTGGAAAGGCTATAAAACCGTATAGCATCTTAGTTTTATTTTTTATTTCTGTACCTAAAAAAATGTGGTAAGAATTCTTAACATGAATCTGTCTTAAATTTTTCACTGCACAGTGCAATATTGTTAATTATAGGCACAATGTTGTACAATAGACCTTCAGCTAAGAATAACAAGGTTCATAAATTTGGAAGGCAAGTTTTATTTCTCATAAAGGGTTGCAGCCTGGAGAGTGGCCATTCTAACTAGTTAATAAAAATAGCTTCTGGTTAGAAGCCAGAAAAATGTATTTTGGGGGAAAGGCAATGGGGACAGGAATTTATGCTGAGCAGAGTGGCCATGTACACATATTTAAGTTTTGGAGGAGTCATGAATTAAAAGAGAAGCACACACAGGTGCACTTGAGCTTCATGATGCCTCATGGGATCCATAGTCCTTCCCCCCAGAGCCCATGGCAACCACTACTCCACTGTGACTATGAGTGTGATTTCTCCAGATCTCATATGTAAGTAACATAACACAGCATTCTCTTTCTTTGTCTGGTTATTTCACTTAGGATCATGTCTTTCAGGCTTATACATGCTGTTGTCTATGGTGATATTTCCTTTTTTAAGGCTAAATAATATTCCATGATGGGTATAGACCACATTTTTCTTTATCCATTCATCTGCCAAAGTATATTTAATTTGTTTTCATGGCTTTGTCTCTTGTACATAATGCTTTCATGAACAGAAGAATGCAGATAGCACTTCAAGATCTTATGTAGCATTTTGTGTTTGACAGCATTTTAAAATTCATGACCACTCAGGCTTTTAATCACTGATTAGGTGAATTCTTTACTTTACGGATACTGAGAGAGAGGAGGGAATATCTTCCATCTGTACACACCAAAAATGCTAGCTACTCATGATCCCAGTCTTCCCAACAGCTGAATTGGATTCAGTATCTTACAGAGCATCAATATTACTTGGCTGTTGGGAATAGTTAGTAGTTGATTATGAAAAGTGACATTTTGAGAACAGAAGTGCTCAAAGGAATATTTCTCAACACATTTGTTCTGTAGTATGATTTTGTGAATCATTCCTGGAAATTAATCCAGGAACAGTTTGGTCTGTCCATCATTTATTTAATAAACTCATTACATGCCTTTTCATAAAAAGGTAAATTTTGTTAATTGAACCAAAAATCTGACCAGTTCCAAAGGCATATGTCACCTCATCGTGACTTTGCTTTCTTGGGAATTGGTAGAGAATATATTATTAACATGTCTTTGTTCCTCTGCATCATCAAAATAAACTCTCTGATCATGGAGGTTTTATTTTATATATATCATTTGCATTATCCATGATATTTAGCAAAATTGCATCTTAATATGAATGACTGGATGAACATGTGACAAAACAGAAGAAAAAACAGTTCTGAGAAATACTTAAATGCTCTGCTAATGTTTTATCTTACAGAAGCCACAGTATTTCAGGGTCACAGATCTTTTACATGGAAAACTAAACAGCTTGATCAGTTTCATGGGTATAGGAATTCTATATTATTTGTCTTAACTTATTCTTTTCTGTAGACCTTGATGTTAAGTACCCTTTAATATAATATTCTTTTATAAGATTTCAAGAGCAGGGAGCAGGTGTGTCTAAAATGGATGCACATCCCCAATTTAATCCATGTTTGTTTTCTTGCCTATAAACTGAGGATTGACTAACCAGGTGCCAAAGGAACTTCAACTTGGAGGAAGAGAATTAATTTGAATATTTCTGTTCCAGGATAGCAGTAGTACTATTGGCTCCTCCCTTTGTAATCTCAGCACCTCCGGTTTCTCCAGAGATTGAGCATCTCAACAACAGTAGCAGCTTAGAGTCCTCCAGATCTTCCTTTCCTGTGATTATTCCTCCATCTCACAGCCCCAGCTGCCATTGCCTCGCAGCCTCTTTATTCCTGTTTTTGCTTGGGGATGAAACAATAAGTGGCAGGCAGATCCAAACTCTCCCCGTGCATCTCAGCAGATCTCGCTAATGAATCATGTCACTCTTTCTTGATGAGCCTCAGATGTGCAGCTGATCCTCAAAACACCACTCCAGGAAGTCGATATCAATCAAGGTTGGCACAGTCTGTTGCCGACACCTTATATTAACCCGCTAACCACTCATTCAATACTTTTTGGTGTGCTTTCTTGAAAAAGACACATTGGAAACACACAAGTTGCATTCTCCAAACAACATCCTTTTAACAGGCATGGGACTCGGGTCCTGCTGAGCAGGTGAATTTGCATAATGCATGAAGAGGCAAACTTTGTACAGGAGGTAACTATTGCATGTGGATTTTCCACGGCATCTGTGGCAGACTTTCTAGCTTCTAGTCCCTACTGCAGGGGCAATGGAAATGGTAAAACTTTTCCTTTACAATGGTTCCTTTACAACTACCCCATGGTGTGGTTAACATTTTTCCTAGATGTGTTTTCTTCCAATCACTATAGGTCCTACACATGTAGTGGCCAAACTTAGAAAGAATTCCAACTCTGTGTTATGGGACTGTCACTTGTCAATTCCTTAATAGATAAACCATCTAGATTCATTTAGATTGTCCACCACAAAGAACCATGACATACACAAAGTTGGGATAGTATATTTGCTATCTTTGTTCATTTGTAAAGCATGCACAATAAAATATCCAACAAACAGTGGTTTAAACTTGAGGCTTATTTGTCACTTAGTATTCAAGGATGTCAGCCCAAAACTCTTCAACATTTGATTTTGACTTCACGGCTAAAAGATGGTGTCTGGGTTCTTATTTTGTCTGCATAGTAGGTGGAAGAGAAGGAACAGGCCAAAAGCTTTCTTCTAATATCACTTTATTAAAGAAAGGATGCCAGAGCCAGACATTAGTGTTGACATCACATTGGCAAAACCTCTTGTCACCTGGCCTCCCTGAGACATGGAGGTTGGTATTTCACTATTCTTTTCTTTTTTAATAAAGGAAAACAGATACAGGGATGGAGATTATATGTTGTGTTGAGTGAGGCATTCTGCAGTGTTTGCCACACCATCACTGCCTTAGCTGAGTTACCTGGGACTCTTCTGATAATCTCTTACCAAGTATGAATCACATATCAGCATATCTTGGAAATATTGCAAGTTTGTTGTAAAACATTGCAATATAGCAAATTTGCAAAAAAGGGAGTTACATAAATTTTATGTTTTTTTAGTGCATATAAAAGTTATGCTTATACTATAGTCTATAAAATGTGCAATAGCATGGTGTCTAACAAATAAAATACATATTTTAATTTGAAACATTTTTTATGGTTAAATGCTATCAATCATCCGAGGAACACTTCAGTGACTTGTGATCACTTTGCTAGTGAAGGACCTTTTTGCAATATGATAACTGCTCACTGATCAGGGTAGTGTTTACTGAAGGTCGGTGTGCCCGTGGCAATCTCCCATAATACGACAGTGATGTTGTTTGCTGCACCAATTGACCCTTTCATGAAAGAGTCATGCTATTTAATATGCTATTTTGTATAGTATTTTACGAATAATAGAACTTTAAAATTTTTCAAATTGTATATAAAACCAGCACATTGTACCCCATGATTAAATTAATGTACACAGCTATGATTTAATAAAAAAAAATTGCAATTTAATCCCTGCTGCTGTTTTACCAACTAAGTTTATGAAACATTCTCAATCTTTTGTTGTCACTTAAACAATGTTCAGAGTATCTTGGCTAGGAATGGATTCCGTCTCCAGAAACTACTTTCCTTGCTCACCTCTAAGGAGCAACTCCTCATCCATTCAAGTTTTATCATGAGATGGTAAAAATTCAGTCACATCTTCAAGCTTCCCTTCTAATTCTAGTCTGATGGCTATTTCTGCAGCAATTTTCTTCTCTGAAGTCTTGATCTCCTCGACATCATATATGAGGGTTGGATTCAACTTCTAAGCCTCTGTTAATGATATTTTGACCCTCTCTAACAAATCACAAATATTCTTGATGGAATTTAGGATGATGAATCCTTTCCAAACCATTTTCCACTTACTTTGCCAAGATTCATCAGAGGAATCATTTGTCTATGGCAACTGTAACCTTAGAAAAAAGTATTTTTTAAATAATAAGACTTGAATATCAAAATTACAGTTACCTTGGGCTACAGAATGGAGATTGTGTTAGCACATCTGAACACACCATTAGTCTCCTTGTAATTTCCGTCAGAACTAGGTACAGTGTCCATGAGCAGCAATACTCAATACTCAAAAAAAAAAAAAGAATCATTTTCCTGGGCAATAGATCTCAACAAGGGCTTTACAATATCAATAAACTATGCTGTAAAAAGATTTTGTCATTCAGGCTTTGTTCTTCCATTTACCAAGCACAGGAAGAATAGATTTAATTTTAAGGGCCCTAGAGTTTTCAGAATGCCTAATGAATACTGGCTTCAACTTAAAGTTACCAGTTATGATAGCCCCTAACATGAGAGGCACCCTGCCCTTGGAATCTTTGAAACCAAACATAGACTTCTTCCTAGATATGAATTGCTAGATGGCATTTTTCTTATGGAAGACTGTTTCATTTACACTAATAATCTGTTCTTTAGTGTAGCCACCTGCAGTTATCTTAGCAATTTTCTTAGCTAGCTTTCTTCTGCAGTGTCCTCACCTCTCTCAGCCTTCATCAAGTTGAAACAAGTTAGGGTCTCGCTCTGAATTGGCTTTTGCTTAAGGTAATGTTGTGGCTTGTTTGTCTGTCTAAAAACTAAAACTCTCCAAAAAGACTATTTTTTGTTCTTGTCATTTATGTTTTCACTTTTAATTTCCTTCAAAAATTTTGCTTTGCAGTCACAATTTGACTAACTGGCCGAAGACCTGGCTTTTAAATTGTCTTAGCTCACTAAGGTTAATCATTCCTACCTTCTGATCTAACATGACTGATGAACAACTCTTCCTTTTACTCGAATACTTAGAGACCATTGTGGTATTGTGAGGTTATTAATTGGCCTGGTTTTGATGTTGTTTTGTCTCTGGGAATAGGAAGGTCAAGGTGGGATAGAGAGAGAAAGACACAGGATCTCTGGTCAGTGGAGAAGGCAGACCACACAGAGTATTTATCAATCAAGTTCACTATTTTATATTGGAGTGATTCATGGTGCCATGAAACAAATGTAATAGTAATATTAAGATTAATTAATAATAACTAAAAGGTTAGAAATATTGCAAGAATTACCAAAACGTGATAGAGAAATGAAATACATACATGGTGTTAGAAAAATAGTACTGAATAGATTTACCACATGTGGTTTTGCCACAAACATTTGTACAAAACCAGAATATCTGTGAAGAGCAACAAAATAAGGTAAGCCTGTATTTAGATGAAATATTTAGTGATTAACTTGATGGAACTCAAGCATACCAAAATGCCCATCTGTTCATAAGTAACTTCCCCCAAATCTTGTCATTGAATGTGAATTTTCTATTTTTAGACCCGCAGTTTGGATTAAGATATTCAGCATCCAGGGAACATATGCTAGCTTGCCATGTGCATTATTCAGCAGCGGTAGCTCAAAACATATCATTACTCATTATCTTGTTACTACAGAGAAAAATTTTAAATATATACTTATCTTCATGGAGAATAGAAGTCTTGTCTGAGGAAGGGAATCTTGGGTAGACTATCAGGCAGGGTGAGCAGCAGCATTCCAGGAATAATAAGAGAGAAACAAGATTACACCCCATCACACCTATATGTGGGCCAGCTGTCATGGGGAATACGGGTTAAATGGTTATTTCATGTATATTAGAGTTTTAGAAGGACAAGTGATAGCACCTCTCTCTTCTCTATCTGAGATTGAAACCAACAGAGAAACGGGCGGGTGGATGGAAAGTATGTCAGGTTTATACTCGGATGCTATTTTTTTCTCCATATGCCATGCTTAAACATTTGACAAAGTCAGCTTGCAACATTTGACTGATGAATTATTATACTTATTAACTTAGTCACTGGCACACACATACAATGCCAGCTTCATGGTGTACTTGCATGCTTACACACACACACACACACACACGGGACTTACATTTTATTGAGAGCAGACCGAACTGAAGAGGGTTTAGAGCGGGCTGAGAGACACATAACCCATTCCTAGTCCCAGTTTGCCCATCAGATGAGTCTTTTCCTTTGCTTCAGGTTTGGGGCAGGGAGGGGCAAGAGGTTGATGCCAACACAAAAGAATAGAAATGTCCCTGTGGTGGAAGGCTCTCTTCCCAGAAAAGTGTAGTGGGGGAATATGTATTCTCCACGGCTGACTCTTGGGAGTGAAAGCCAAAGATCAGGGCAAACAGCAAAGCAGTGATGGACAACGGCACTATATTCCACCCTCCGAAATTATTTTTAAAAGGATAATAATTCATATTATGCTGCTACAGTATTATTGTGGCTTTCCCATAACACTCATAGAAAGAACATTTTTAAAGGCATAAAATATACTATGCCTTTATCTATTTCTTTTTGTGAAGCAAAATAGAAGATTAAAAAACAAAACAAAACAATATAAGCAATTTGGCCCATACACACGACTCCAACCTCAAGGCCCCCTTGTTCTGAATTTATTATGTAGCCTTATAAAATATGAAAACAATTTTCTGATTATGGTCATGACACACTTCATAATTCTTTGCCTTTGCATTTGTGCTTTTGTTATTTCCTCTCCCTGGAATGGATTTCTATGCCTCTTTTATCTAGTAGTAAGTATCCTTCAAATCTCGGTTCGAGCATTATTTTATTCCACTAAAAACATTCTCCTTGATCTTCTGGAGACAGTAAGTGTCTATCTTCTGTGAGTTCATAATAGCGTTTTCACAATGTTTGAAATTGTATGTCCCGTATTTGTGGAGTCCAGTGGAATGGAAGTGGCTTGGGTTGAAGATTCTCTTAATATCGGTATCTTCATACCTTAGCACAGACACAGAGCTTGTTCCATAGTAGGCAATTGATATGTGCTTTTTGAACTAAAAAGGGTAGAGACAATGGAGTTATGAAGACAAAAATGATTTTCAGGGGAGGGAAATTATGCATAAAGAGACAATTAGTCAAAACAAATTTTAAAAGTTTAGAAAATGGCATTGTTCTCTATACAGTAGATCTTTAACTTTTGAGATATCACATTAATTTTAAAAAATCTTAAAAGTGTAATATTTTGATATTTAAAAGGGAACACCTTTGAATGATAATTAATCTTTAAAAAAACTTCCAAAAGGGTAACTTAAAAACAAGATTGCAAGAGACTATTTCAAAATGATCAGAGGCCCTTAATATGTGGTTATATTTTTCCATTTTTTATCAGAAGCATCACTAAGTGTTTGATGATTAAATCATAATTACTCATAATTACAATTTATAAAGTGTTAATTTTGTGTACTACTTCATTTAAGCACTGGAATAAAAGAGAATAAATGGTATTTACATGCTAGTGTACATCCTAAGAAACGCAGGTAGGTCATAATAGCATGAATGTTTTTGAATCATTCTGATTATAGCCATGTTCAGCGAAGTACTTATTTTTTGAAGAGGATATTTTGAATATAGCATGTGCTATACTTGAATAAACTACAGGTAAAACCTTTCTTTCTCAAAATGTAAAGTGGAAAACCAGTAGAACATTTCTGGTCAATGAGAATAGAGACTTGACTCTTTTTTGTGTGTCACAATGTTGCTCTCAGTAGAGTGCCGTGGTGTCACAGGTTACAGCAACCTCAAACTCTTGGGCTTAAGCAATTCTCTTGACTCAGCCTTCCAAGTACCTGGGACTATAGGTGCCCACCACAATGCCCAACAACTTTTTTTTTATTTTTATTTTTTTTATTAAATCATAGCTGTGTACATTAATGTGATCATGGGGCACCACACTCTAGTTTCATAGACCATTTGACACACTTCCATCACACTGGTTAACATAGCCTTCCTGGCATTTTCCTAGTTATTGTGCTAAGACATTTACATTCCACATTTACTAAGTTTCACATATACCCTAGTAAGATGCACCACAGGTGTAATCCCACCAATCACATTCCCTCTGCGCACCTCCCCCCTCCCTCCCCTCACTTTCCCCTTTCCCTTATTCTTAGGTTGTAACTGGGTTATAGTTTCATGTGAAATCCATAAATTAGTTTCATAGTAGGGCTAAGTACATTGGATACGTTTTCTTCCATTCTTGAGATACTTTACTTAGAAGAATATGTTCCAGCTCCATCCCATCACAGGCTGGGCAAGGGATTTGAAGAGAAACTTCTCTGAAGAAGATAGGCGCACAGCCTACAGACATATGAAAAAATGCTCATCATCTTTAATCATCAGAGAAATGCAAATCAAAACTACTTTGAGATATCATCTAACTCCAGTAAGATTAGCCTATATCACAAAATCCCGAGACCAGAGATATTGGCGTGGATGTGGAGAAAAGGGAACACTTCTACACTGCTGGTGGGAATGCAAATTAATAAACTCCTTTTGGAAAAGATGTATGGAGAACACTTAGAGATCTAAAAATAGATCTGCCATTCAATCCTATAATTCCTCTACTAGGCATATACCCAGAAGACCAAAAATCACATCATAACAAAGATATCTGTACCAGAATGTTTATTGCAGCCCAATTCATAATTGCTAAGTCATGGAAAAAGCCCAAGTGCCCACTGATCCACGAATGGATTAATAAATTGTGGTATATGTATACCAAGGAATATTATGTAGCCTTAAAGAAAGATGGAGACTTTACCTCTTTCATGTTTATGTGGATGGAGCTGGAACATATTCTCCCAACAACTTTTTGTTGTAGTTGCCACTGTTGTTTAGCAGGCCAGGGCCGGGCCAGGTTTGAACCTGCCAGCCTCGGTGTATGTGGCCGGCACCCTAACCACTGAGCAATGGACACCAAGCCAAGACTTGACTTTTTATATCAAATTTCTGAAGATATTTATTCCTACACAAATCTAATAATATTGATGTTGTCCTGTTTATTTCTGTCTGAAATCTAAAGAGAAAATATTCTACTTATGTAACACCGTATTTAGACAAAACCAGTTGCTGGCTACTCTGACGAAGGGGGATCAGAGAACCACATCCTCAACCTTTTGTTTTATGTCTTAATAACTTAAATTCTGGGTTCAGGTGGTTCAGTGTTCCAATTCTGGGCTTTCGCAGCATTTACTATTTGTTTCAAATATACCTTAATATGTAGACCTGTAAATATTTTTATGGGATTTCTACAGAAACGTTTATTTTGACTTCCACAAATTATTAAAATTTATTAGAAAAATGTTGATTTCAAATTTTCTTTTAAAGTTTACAATTTATTAGGAGCAAATTATCTGCTTTGTAGTTAATATTATTCATACGAATCAATCGTTCCTTATTTAGCAATGTGAAAATAAGTGACAAAAATTGCTATCTTCCTACTTAGTCATTGTTAGAACCAATCGT
The DNA here is from genome assembly GCF_027406575.1 of Nycticebus coucang. Taxonomy (NCBI): domain Eukaryota; kingdom Metazoa; phylum Chordata; class Mammalia; order Primates; family Lorisidae; genus Nycticebus; species Nycticebus coucang. Next base: position 47,818,447 of record NC_069782.1, read on the forward strand.
TTGAATGTGTGTTTTTTTCAGTCAGTCATGCACAATTAATCATTCTCAGAACTGCTCATTCCTAAAGAGGTTTGAAAATGTTGCACTTATAAACAGTTTTGTTTTCCAAATTGCAATTTCTGCACTTCACTTCGTTTTTTATCACTAAGTATATTTGCATTAAAATAGTATCAAATTAAACAAGTTGCCAAATGCATTTTAATGGGCCTAAAATCCCTAGAAATTGCAACTTGTCAACAACATGTAAAATTATTTGCTTTAGCTCGTATGTATTAAAGAGAAAATACATCCAATTCACTTCCTAGTGGCACCTCTGTAAAAATTTATTCTATTATTCTGATAAAAGAACTATAAAATATTGCTTAAAAACTACATCAACTAACTTTTAAACTAATATTTGAAAAACAGCAGCATTTGGTTTCATGAAAATTAAAGTGAACTTTCAGTAGATTTAGGTTCCTCTTACCTCTCTGAGCAGCACTGCACAGAATCATTTTCAGATTGTGAGTATTACAAACAGAAGTCACTTGAAAACATATTGAAAAGGTGCCACGAAGTTACTTTCTACAGATTCTATTTTTTATTTCTTACTCCATGTAATTGTCTTCAACATTTCTATATTGCAGCCATTAACAATCAGAAAATCTCTGAAAAAAATGTTTATTTGCTAATCGATTATCATTTCATGTCTTTACTTTTGCTGCAAGCAAACGTTCAGGCGAATACAGACGTAAACATACTGGAGACTTGTTTGTCCCAGTTTACCTACTCATGAGGTAAAGTGCTACAGTTAAAAGTGGTTAATACATTTCTCCTTTTACTGTTCAATTTTACTAAAATAGATACCAGTATTTTAGAAACAGTAATAGATAGCTTAACTTCAGGGATTTTAGAGAATAGAACTTTTACTCGTAAGTTTCTAGTTTCTGCCTTTCCATCAGTGTCATCATCACTGCCCTAGGCTCACATTAAGTCTGGATACTGCTACATCCTTTTGGTTGTTTTTAAAACCTCCAAACGAACTTGCATAAAATTGACAAATTAACAACAACAACAACAAAAGTTTCATTCTTCTGTCGAAAATCCACCAAAATTCTACCTATTTCCTGCCACATCTATTGTAGAGCATTTTCTCTGGTTTGAACTCCATTATAATATAGTTCAATGCAGCTTTGCAGGAGCAGCAAAATCAATGTTGTTGAAAAAAATTAATAAGTGAATTAAATGAGTTAACAGAATCACCTTTGCTTGGAGTCAGCTCCCTTCCCCAGCCCCAGGTCTCTGTGAGCATCATCCTTGCTTAAGGTAGGTGTCTGATTTGGGTAGTTCTAATACCCCTTAATTTGTTTTTTACAACATCTGTATCTTTTAATTTTTAAAACTCAAGGTCAGGAATATTACACCACAAAGTTATCCTGTTTCTGAAAATATTTTCTATTCTTTGCCTGCTCTTTTATTTGTCCAATAGATGATTTCTCTAAATACTCCTAGTTTGAAGAAGTCAAACCTTGCCTTGCTATCCACCTCTAATTTGTTGTCTGAGGCTTCATCAGGAAACCACAAAGGCACTGATTCAAGAAAGGGAAGGTGCTGTACCTTTCCAGCCTGAACCAAACTGGAACCAAACTGGAAACAGGCGAAAAGAAAGAATCTGTTAACATTGCCATCATCTCAGTTATACTGGATAACTATTCATAGGAGATTAAAAAATTTTACTTAATCTCTGTGCAAAGCATTTATTGGTATCAAGTCCTATCTTGTCTTCCTAGGGATATTCTCAGAAATGTTAAGTTGTCTCTGATGGGATAATATTAAATAGGAATGTGTATTAATAATGTCTTAGCCTAATTTTTTTTCCTGTTGTTGTTGTTGGGGATTCATTGAGGGTACAAGAAACCAGCTACACTGATTGCATGTTAGGCAAAGTCCCTCTTGCAATCATGTCTTGCCCCCAAGAGGTGTGTCACACACCAAGGCCCCACCCCCTCCCTCCTTCCTTCTCTCTCTGCTCTTCCTTTTCCCACTCCTCCTTCCTTCTTTCTCTCTCTGCTCTCCACTTCCTCCATCCTCACCATATCCTTAATTGTCCTCATATCAAAATTGAGTACATAGGGTTCATGCTTCTCCATTCTTGTGATGCTTTACTAAGAATAATGTCTTCCACTTTTATCCAGGTTAATACAAAGGATGTAAAGTCTTCATTTTTTTTTTTTTTTTTTTGATTTTGGCCAGGGCTAGGTTTGAACCTGCCACCTCTGGCATATGGGACCGGCGCCCTACTCCTTGAGCCACAGGCGCCGCCCAATCTTCATTTTTTTTTAATGGCTGAAGAGTATTCCATGGTATACATATACCACAGCTTGTTAATCCATTCCTGGGTTGGTGGGCATTTAGGCTGTTTCCACATTTTGGCAATTGTAAATTGAGCTGCAATAAACAGTCTAGCTCAAGTGAACTTCTGATGTCTTAGCCTAATTTTTACATAAGTTGCTAGAGAGATATGTAAAGATACTAAAGTATAGTATAGATACTAAAGTAAAGTATAGTATATACTAAAGACAGCATGGTACTGGCACAAAAATAGAGACATAGACAATTCTAATTGAATAGAAAACCAGGAAATGAAACCAACAACTTAGAACCACCTAATCTTCGATAAACCAAACAAGAATATCCACTGGGGGAAAGACTCCCTATTCAATACATGGTGCTGAGAGAATTGAATATCCACATTTAAAAGACTGAAACTGGACCAGCACCATTCTCCACTCACAAAAATTGATTCGAGATGGATAAAGGACTTAAATTTAAGGCATGAAATGATAAAAATCCTCAAAGAAAGAATAGGAAAAACACTGGAAGATATTGGCCTGGGGAAAGACTTTATGAGGAAGACTGCCATGGCAATAGCAACAATAGCAATAATAAACAAATGCGATTTAATTAAACTGAAAAGCTTCTGTGCAGCCAAGGAGACAATAATCAAAGCAAATAGACAACCTACCCAATGGGAAAGGATATTTGCATATTTTGAATCAGACAAAAGCTTAATAACTAGCATCTATACAGAACTTCAATTAATCCACAAGAAAAAAACCAGCAATCCCATACATCAATGGGGAAGAGAGATGAACAGAACCTTCTCTAAAGAAGACAGACGAATGGCTAGCACACACATGAAAAAATGCTCGTTATCCCTAATTATTAGAGAATTGCAAATTAAAACCACCCTGAGATGTCATCCAACCTCAGCAAGAATGGCCCATATCACAAAATCTCAAAACTGCAGATGCTGGCGCAGATGTGGAGAGAAAGGACCACTTTTACACTGCTGGTGGGACTGCAAACTAATACAACCTTTTTGAAAGGAAGTATGGAGAAACCTCAAAGAACTCAACCTAGACCTCCCGTTTGATCCTGCAATCCCATTACTGGGCATCTATCAGGAAGGGAAAAAAAAAAACAACTTTTATTATAAAGACAGTTGTACTAGACTGTTTATTGCAGCTCAATTTACAATTGCTAAAATGTAGAAACAATCTAAATGCCCTTCAACCCAGGAATGGATTGGCATGCTGTGGTATATATATACCATGGAATACTATTCAGCCATTTAAAAAATGGAGATTTTGCAACATTTATATTAACCTGGATGGAGGTGGAACACGTTATTCTTAGTGAAGCATCACAGGAATGGAGAAGCATGAATCCTATGTATTCAACTTTGATTGATATGAGGATAATTAATGACAATTAATGACACAGTGAGGCATGGGGAAAAGGGAGAACAGACAGAGAAGGAGGGAGTGGGGTGAGGGAAAGGAAAAGAAAAGAAAAAAGAAAATAGTGACTAATTGTCACATAAATTAGATTTAATTTTGACCAAAGTACATTACTTAAACATTAATTTTTAATTCAACTTGTTAATATATTGTTTAAGATATTGCATCATCATTTATAAGTGAAATACGTTTGTAATTTCCCTTTATAATAATATTTTTTCCAATTTTAATATCAGTTGTATCCAGATGAAGTAGAATGATTTTGAATTATTTCTTCTTTTTCTATTGTCTATAAAATTGGGCATGATCTGTTTTTTGAAATTATCTTTTATTTTTATTTATAAGTATTAGTTGTCTATTTTTTGAGACTTTGGGGAAAAAATAAGAAGAAGAAGTTAACTGATGACTCCATACTGAACCTCAGAATCAAAGCATTCTATAATAGACATACTCCTATTTGAAAAAAGAAAAAAGATATTAAAGTATTACTATAAGTAGAACTAAAAATATAGTTAATTAAGAATAAAACCAATTTTTTTTTTACCCAAAACCTTATACTCTTTGGGCTTACTAGTTATAATTTCCTACATGGTTGAAGTATTATTGGATAGCTTCTTTAGTATGTCTTCATTTTGACCAACTATGGTCAATATAATTATATCATAGTTGTATGTATTTGCTATTCTACACATTTTATTATTAGAGTGTATTCCTTCTAGTTATTAAAAAAAAGATTAACTATAAATCACACCCATGCAAGTCCTTTAGGAGGTAATCCAGAAAAAAAACATGATCATCACAGGAGGTGACTGCTCCATACATGATTTGGCCCTGAAGACATTCCCATGGGACAAATGCAGAGGTGGAAGGCAGAAGTAATATTGATGATCCTGACCCTGCATAGACCTAGGATAATGTGTGTGTTTATATCTTAGTTTTTAATAAAAAATATTTAAAGAGTAAAGAAAATTAAAAATTGAAAATGCTTCTACAATAAGAATATAAAGAAAATACTTGAATACTTGTGTAGAGCTGTACAATGCATATCTGTGTTTAAGCTAAATGTTATTACAAAAGAAGAGTCAAAAAGTTAAGAGTTTAATATGTTTTAAAGTAAAATTATATTAATCCAAACTTTAGTATTGAAGATAATGTGTTTTTTAATAAATTCAGTATAGTCTAATGATATGGTATTTATAAAGTCTTCAGTAGTGGATAGTAACATCCTGAATCTTCACATTAACTCACTGATTCACCCGAAGCAACCCCCAGTCCCAAAAACCCTGTTTATGGTAAGTGCGCTATACAAGGTATGGTAATTTTTGTCTTTCATATGTTTTGCTATGTTTGGATATACAAATATGTACCATTGTGTTGTAATTGCCTACAATATTCAGCATAGTTCCATCCTGTACAGGTCTCTAGACTGGGAGCAGTGTACTGCACAGCCTCGCTTTGTAGCAGGCCACACCATCCAGGTTTAGGTGAATGCATTCTCCGATGTTCACACAATGACAAAATAATCTAAGGACCCATTTCTCAGAGCACACTCCTGACACATGATTGCAGTTACCTTTGGGAGGTAAGAACATCATTACTTATGTCAACAGTAGGGCTCTAATAGGTTTTGTTCTTTCCCTTAAAGTTGGGAAAATATAATAAAATTCCTTTGAGAGTAACTAAAATTGAGTTAGACTTTTCCGGAAACTAATTACAAGTAAATGATATATACCCTATACATTTTTATTGTTTTTTTCATCATTTATACAGTATTTTTACTGTGGCTTTTCTATGTTTAAATACATAGTATCTATCTGTTTAGATACACAGATACTTCACGCTGTAGAATAATATGCTTCACAGGTTTATAGCCCAGGAGTGTGTGCTGCACAATATAGTCTGGGTGCATAGCAGGTTTCTATTAAGTATATCTATGACATTCATGATGTAATGATGAAATAGGCTAATGACACATTTTCTCAGAATGCATCACTGGCGAACGAGTCAGGACAGCATATGCAAAGCCCTCAGAGCAGTGAATTGTGCACAGATGTGCTCTATAGAAGGGTACCTATTAAGATGATGAACAATATTGGTGCCTACAATATTGATTGGTGGTTTTATATTTCCTGGCTTTTCATGATGACTCTATAGCATGTGAATAAAATTATACCGTGCTCCTTTCTCCTGTCTTGATGATCAGAGGTTGTGGAGATGTGACCCCAAGCTGCACGGAGGGAGAGCTGCCCTGGGGAATCTGAACCTGTCGCATGCTGCACACATGAAAAAATGAATATTTTCTTATTCTTACTACATCATAGCTTAGCATTTCAGACTAATAAATGACCCTACTAGCAAAGCAATGTCGTTTATTAAGAACTGATTATATAGCCAGGCATTGTAGTGGGTGCCTGTAGTCCCAGCTACTTGGGAGGCTGAAGCAAGAGTATCGCTTGAGCCTAAGAGTTGGAGGCTGCTGTGAGTTGTGACACCACAGCACTCTACCGAGGGTGACATAGTGAGACTTTCTCAAAAAAAAAGAACTGATTATGATCTTCATTGATTTCTAGCTTTATGACCTTAGGAAAATCTGTATTGCTTCAATTTTTTAACTGTACAAAGTAATGCAGACTATTATTTATTGTAAAGGATTAATATGAGAGTAAAGAAATATAAACACCATAAGGTGCTTCATATGTAGCATCTGTTCAACAGTTATTATTATTTTTAATATTAAATTTGTTATTTTTATATGAACTAAATTTATTAGAGAAACTTGTGATAACAAGTAAATACAGAGGAGAATGTAATTAAAATAGTTTTGGTAATACTATCTCATATGTAGTTTATGGGAGTAGATGTAGTTCTAAATTGAAATAATTTCTATGAAAAAACTTAACAATATTTTTAAAAATAGTCATGCCTGCTAACCAAGTATTTCTAATTCTGTGTATTTATTTTCCACATATAAACGGACATGTATGAAATTACCTATGTACATAGATATTCATTGAAATATTATTTGTAATAGCAAAAAAAAACGAACAAGTAAACCTAAGTAGCTGTCAACATAATATTTTTAAAAACTAACTATTGAGATTGTTAAAAAAATACATTTTTGTGCTTTTAGCTTATCTTAAAAATTGTGTTTTATTAATAATTTTATTGTACTTTAACAGATATTTCTAAGGAGGCTTAAAATAACATTTGCTTATGTTTCCAAACTTAATTGAACATCCTCAAATTTTAAAGTTCTAAATTTATTCTAAATTTGTTGTGTCATATAGCATTTTTTAAAGTACTTCAATTCTCTAGATTAGCAACAAATAACTTTCTGAGTACTCTCTTGTTAGTCTAATAGATGAAACTTACATTAATACCTAAAATTATTGCAACTTAAAGTCTGTAGTCTAAACCAGTTATTCAATTGCCAGTTTTTAAGTTGTGTTTAAAGAACTATCACTCGAATACTTAAACTATCTCAAACAATGTCAGTGCAAGATACCAATGATAACATGAAGTAGAATCCTGAGCAAGTGGGGCACTTATTTTACATATGAAAAGAGATCAGGTAACTAGATAATAGCAAATGTGGACCCAGGTTCTTCTGAATCCAATTTCTGTAGCATTTGCACTATGCTACCTGATTTACAAAATTTTACCAAATACTCTCTACATGTTAGCCACTTCTTTGTAAAATTTTATGATGAAAATTTTGTAAATAAAGGTACATTTAGCTACAATTTCTAATTTTCCCCATTAATGACTACTTTGGGGATGGATACCCTGCAAGATGAGGTGCCACCTTATCCCTTTCAGAATAACCATTATTGCAATTGTTTTGAGACAGAGTGTCACAATGTCACTCTCAGTACAGTGCCATGCTGTCACAGCTCACAGCGACCTCCAACTCCTGGGCTTAAGCAATTCTCTTGCCTCAGCCTCACAAGTATCTGAGACTACAGGTGCTCGCCACAACACCCAGCTGTTTTTTGTTGCAGTTGTCATTGTTGTTTAGCTGGGGGCCCCAGGTTGGGTTCAAACCTGCCAGGCTCAGTGAATGTGCCTGGCTCTGTAACCAATGTGTTATGGGTGCCAAGCCAATTATTGCCCAGTTATTTTTTAAATAGATGTTGGCCTATATACAGAAAGATAGGAATGCTTATAGACTGTTTGTGGGACTTCAAATTAGTACAACCTCTATGGAAAACAGTATGGAGATTCCTCAAAGAAATAAATGTAGACCTACCATTTGATCCAGCAATCTCACTTTTGTGTATATACCTAAAGGAAAAGAAGCAATTTTATCTAAAAGACATTCCAATATTTATCCCCGCACAATCCACAGTTGCAAAGATGTGGAATCAAACTTAGAGCCCATCAATTCATGAATGGATTAAGAAAATGTTATATACATTATATATGTAGTGTACCTTATGGAGGAATACTCAACAACAAAAAAGAATGAAATAATGTTTTTTGTAACAAGTTGGATGAAAATGGGGACTGTTATCCTAAGCAAAATATCTCATGAATGAAAAAAATAAACACCACATGCTCGCTCTAATAACTGGGAGCTAATCAATGTGAACATATGGGCACAAAGAGGTATTGATATGAAGGCCACGGAAATTCAAAGAGGGAAAAGGGTGGGTAGGTGAGAGGGAAAAACTTACTTATTGGGTACAGTAGCCACTATTCCGGTGGTGGGAACACTAAAAACCCAATGCAATATAGCCATGTAAAAATAACATCTGCACTCCCTTAATATTTGGAGTATTAAAAATCTGGAATTTTAAAAAATGACTACATTTTTAAGAAAAAATATTAAGCAAAAACACAATGATGAGAAAATACGTCAAAAAGACACAAGGATCAGAAGTCAGCTGAAAGAGCTCCCGATGGCTGAAGCTAGAATAATTTGCTTAATAAAATCAATACAGTATTATAGGATTATAAACCGAATGATAAATATTTGTTAATCCATTCTGATATAAAGGTAATCAAATAAATAAGTAACTGGAAGCAAACAGACACATCTCTGAAGAAGAATTGTAATAATTTCTGAAGATGCTATGCCCTCAAAGAGATGAAGCATGACTCCCACTCCTCAGCTGGGGGCTTCCGTCTAAACAGTATAGTATGATAAAGGGAAAGAGTAACTTCTCAGTGGGGAAATCGGACAAACACGACCTCAGCCGGCTGATCGGGAAACATCAGAGGTGTTTCCTCGTGGTGTTACTCTCAGTAGCACGTACACGTGACATGATGGGAAGAGCACTTTACCTCTGTAGTAATCATGACACTGATCATGAGAAAATATATGATGGCTAATAAAAATGTCTGAAAATCTGTTAATTGTGACAAATGTACCGTACTACTATGTTAATAATAGAGGAAATTTGGTGTGCAAGAGATATAGAAACTCTCTACATTATCTTTCGGATTTTTTTCTGTAAATCTAAAACTATTCTAAACTTAAAAGTCTATTTTTTTTTTTTAAAGAGCTAAAACTGATTTCTAGCAGAAAAAAAACATTGATTTATAAAGACACAGTCTGGCAAGAGAAGATGTTTACAGTCCAAACCAAATTACTTGTTGAATATAACTCTAAATTAGGATTTCATCTTAGTATTCAGTATTTAAGTGATATAATTTACAATAACTCAACTTTAAGACAAGTAGATACACTTTGGTGCCTCAAGATGACCCTGCCTTTAATGAAAAATGTTTAAACAGAAAAAAAATGGCAATAGACACTATCAGAATTTCTTTCCTTCTTTTTTGTTTTGGATGACATTGTAAGTTTTTTAAAATATATTTATTGAGGTATAATTGTTATATAACACATACACAAGTTCAATGTATACAATTCAGTGAATTAGGTCGTATGCATACACCTCTGAAATCATGACAAAATCAAGTAGCAAACGCATGCGTGACCTCTAAAAGTTTTCTCGTTCCCTTGTTTTGGGTTATGTGTTGTATTAAGAGGTCTACCATGAGGTCTACCTTCTCGACAATTTTTAAAGTGCATAATACCATACAATATTGTTAAGTGCAGGCATTATATTATTGTACAGTGGATCTCAAGAACTTATTTACTTGCATACCTGAAACGTTATAAGTATTAAACAGCAACTAACTCCTCATTTCCCCTGAGGCTGTAAAAACTAGCAGTCTACTTTCTGAGTTTTAATATTTTCTTCATTTTTTCTTTCTTTTATTTACTTTTTGATGGGAGAGGAGGAAGTTAAAAAAAAAAAAAAAGTTTGGTTTCTATTTCAAAGAGTTTTCCCAAAGAGTGATAATTCACTTTTATTGTACATTAACATGAACAAGCACTGTTCCTCTGGCTTTCATGATGAAATGGATTCAAGGTAATGTGTATAATTAATATGTATTTTTTTCTTAAATTCAGTATATTTGGTTGAACATATGGGTTTTCTTTGTGTCCTTGTTCTCATATAAAAGGAATTGGCACTTTTGCTTCAAGAATAAATTTTTAAAAAGCACAAATGCAATTTGTCTTTGATTTGGGTCTGGGCTAATTTTACTAAGGAACCAGTCAGCAATCATGGCTTCAAGCATTTCAATATTCTGTGAAACTGCAATTAATTAAGGATCTGCTGATTCCAAAAACTATGCACACGAGTAAAGAACGAGGGAAAAAATATAAGGCTGAATCCCAAGTTCAGAGTAAAATATCAATGATCTAACATTTGTAATATCTATAAATCAAATAGAGGGAGGGGATAATAATTAAATGAATAATGTCAAATAAGGGCACACAGAACTTGGAAATTATTTTTTATTAAATTTGCCACTCATTCTAGTTCAATAAAATGCCTATAAGAAAAACAGCCACTTAAGGCAGAAGACTACTTAATTTTTTGCTCTTCAGAACAGTTGAGAGCAAAAGAATGATTACTAATCAATGACTTCCCTGGTTTAGATTTCATTATTTTTCTTAAAACATGTTACTTTGTACTTTGAACATCTATATTATACCTTTAAAATTTAAAGCAGAAATAAAAATCATATAGAAAGCCAAAAACTTCATAATACAGCTAAATAAACACTTGCTTTTATATATTTTTTATCTTAAGCCTTTTTACTGTATAATGCACAGATGTTCTTTTTGTAGGCACAGCCCTGGCAGTAATGAGAACCTTGCTAGTGTACAGACCTTTTACAAATTCTTCAAGCGGGGAACCTACTCTTTCCCTCTGGACAGGGAAAGAGTGGGCTCTTGGCTTTTTGGAAGTCAAAGCTTCATAATTATTTAACTTTCTTCTACCTCTTTCTTTGGTATTCCCTGTGCTTTCTTTCCATGTAACTGTAGTGATAACAATACTAAGTTCCATTTGCATTTTCCCCACACTGTCCTTTTGCTAGAGGTTTTCTTTGCTGTAGAAGCAGCAGCAGCCTGAAAATATGAACCACATTTGACTATTGCAGTTACCTCATGTAAGTGGAGTCGTCATGTCCTGCAGTGAGTGGCTCATTGCACTCAGCAGAATAACTCCAGACTTGTATGTTGTTGCATATGGCTGGATTTCCTTCCTTTTAAGGTTGAATAATATTCCATTGTAAGAAAAGAGCTCGTTTCCTTTACTTATTTTCCCTCTGTGTACATTTAGGTAGTTTCTATATTTGACTATTATAAATAATGCTGCAGTGAGCACAGGGGTGTAGATTTCAAGATCCTGATTTTAGTCCTCTTAAATATATATCCATAAGCAGTAATGTTGGATCATGTGTAATTCTATTTTTAGAATCTCCATACTGTTTTCATAGTGGCTGTACCATTTTACATTCCCGCTAGTGTACAATAGTTTTAATTTTTCCATTGTACACTAGCAGGAATATAAAATGGTACGACCATTAAATATTTTTGCCAACATTTATCTTCTGTTTTTTTGATAATAGCCATACTAACAGGTTTGAGGTGATATCTTACTGTGGCTTTAATTTGCATTTCCTTTGTAATTGGAGACATTGAGCACCTTTTCATATACAGATGCCATTTATAGATGACATAATTTTATATGTAGGAAACTTTAAAGATTCTGTGAAAGAACTGTTAGCACTATTGAATTAAATCAGTAAAATTGCATGGTACAAAGTTGGCATACAGAAATCACAGTTGTGTTTTTATATAATAAAAGAAAATTTTTAAAAAATCCTGCGTACAATACCAGCAGAGAATAAAGTTATAGATAAATTTTATTTAAGAGGTAAAATACTATACAACATTGGTTAAAAAATTATAGAAAATGTAAATAAATGGAAAGACATCTTGTATGCATGGATTAAAAACTTAATATTGTTAAAATGTCCATTCTACCCAAAGCAATCTCTATAGCCAAAACTCTACCCACCCAATCTTAATGACACTTTTTACAGAAGTAGAAAAAACAATCATGTAATTTACTTGGAACCACAAAAAAACACCAAATAGCCAAAGCAATTTTGAAGAAGAGGAGCAAAGCTGGAGGCATCACGATTCTTGATTTCAAAAATATATTACAAAGCTACAATCATTCAAATGAGATAGTATATAGCATATAGAGACTAATGGAACAGAATAGAAACCATGTAACTCAGCCATGTCTATATGATCAACTCATCTTCAACAAGGTTTCCAAGGACACACAATGGGGAAAGGATTCTCATTTCAATAATAGAGTTAAGGAAACCTCCATTTCTACATGCAATAAAATGAGTTGGTCCCTTTTATGACACTTTACATGGAAATTAATTCCAATTACTTAAATGTAAGTCCAGAAACAACCAAACTCCTAGAAGAAATCATAGGGGTAGAGCTTGATGACATTGGCCTTGCCAATAATTTACTCAACATGACACCAAAATATAGACAATAAGAACGAAAATAGACAAATGTGACTATGTCAAACTTAAACACATCTGCGTAGCAAAGAAAAAAATCAACAGAATGAAGGCAGAATCAGAGAAAATACACTATATAAACCATATATCTCATAAGGGTTTAATATTCAAATCATACAAGGACATTCTATAACTTAATAGCAAAAGAAAAATTAAAAATAGCCAAAGGGTATGAATTCTCATTTCTCTAAATAAATTTCAGAGACTTTTTCTCTGAAAAAGTGGATGACAATTTTAAGAAGTCCCAGCGAGGTATTATGTAGCATGTCTGTCGATTGGGATTAGTTTTTTTGTTTGTCTCATTGTCAATCTAGGGTTATCAGTTCTTGGAAGGAGGAGTACAGAAGTAAAATGACATTTTTACTACATCAGATCAAGGGTGCACATTATCAATATGAGTCTTCTCTGTTGCTGTTACCCTTAGTCCCCTGGCCAAGGCAGTGTTGTAGATTTTGACCCAGTAAAGTAATGTCTTTATCTCTTTCTCTACCATACACTTCACATGGAATTCACTGAGTGCAACTCACACTTGAGAGTTGAGGACTGTGCTCCACATTTTGAGGGTGGTTGCCAATTATTTTTTAATTATTAATTCACTTATAAATATCTGTGAAAACTCTGGGGTTGTCTGGTGTTGACTGGTGTGGTGCCAGGCACCAATGTTGAAATGGTAATTAAGACTGACAAGGACCCTGCCCTGGGAAATCTGAGCTTCCTAGGTTGATAATAAATCACGGGACTTAACCCGTGACAGAAAACTAAAGAGAAGGAGAAAATAAAGACCTCATATACAAGAAAAAGCGCAGCAAGATACAGTGGAAAGAGCATTGGGCAGTCTAATTTTGGTATTAAATACACTACTTCGAAGGACATAAATTCTTTATCTCTCAAAGACTTTCTCATATGGTTCACATTAGAAAAGAAGCCTCTTTCTCGTTCCCCTTGTAATTGTAAGAGGGGAATTTTTCCCTAAATATCCCTATTTCTTGCCCCTCCCTAATTCTTTATAATAGTTTTCTTGATGGCAGGCGTCTGCAGCATTTGCTGTTGGGGCAAAATGTTCCATTGTGATTGTCTATTTTTCTGCCCACTTTCTGGTGACTTTGCTAAAAGCATCATCAACACACTATGTATAAGCCTCAGATTCTGTGATCGAAACCTGAGAAGGTAAGTTCTCCCAATTTTCTAAACTTTCTAGAAACAGCAGGTGAACAAAGCAACTTGTAATTTGATTGTTTTACACTAGCCTCCTCTGGGCTTCCTATATGTCCTCCCTACTAACTTTATTAGAAATACAGGGATTTTTCTTCTGCCTTTGTCTTAGTGCTCAATTCAGAACTTATATTTAAAAAAGGAGGTGTTTTTACCTGAGACTTTCAAACCAATCTCAGCAATTTATAAGTGCAAATAAAATTATGTAACTGTGGTAGCTTGAAAATAATAATTCACCATATAAACATAACTTATTATAGTAATGTTAAAGCTTCTGAAACTAATAGGTAGTCTACATCCATGTAAAGAAAAGAAAATTCTTACTACTAATGGTACTAACCAAAATAATGAAATTTTCACCTTGTTTAAAGTTCATAGCAAGCTTGCTTCACTTTATAAAGCGGACTCTACATATTCCTAACTGCCAATTATTTTTTCTCTCTTTCAGTATGAAACTATGCCTTTAATTAACTCCTGCTCAGTAAATAGGTATTCAGATGCATATTTTGTGAATCAGAATCACAATTAAGGCTGTAGGGTTAGTTTTTGCAACATTATCCTAATTAAAATACTTTTAGCTTTATTTGGCATGCATTAAAATGTCAAATAATTGACAGCCCATAGTGAAAAATTGATCCAATTATCAAGCCAGCTAAAACTTTTTTTTGTTGTTTTTCAACTGCTAAGATTTATTATGGCCATTAGAATTACAGATGTTTATATGTTTGTTTTTAGTAATTGAAATTCATTTAACTTTGCCATGCCCTCACAGCTCATCAGTAGGACAGACAATTCCTCTTCAAAGTGCACATTTAGAAAAGGCCTCCCAAATCTCTCTTCACATAGAGTAGATAATCATGTTTTCCCTGGAGTTTAGGGAATAGATTTTTCTCTTCATGTCTCCAGATGGTCCATTTGGTAATGAGTCACAGAGGAACACAGCTTGTCCTAGGACATGGCTTCTATGCAATGTACTACTTTTAAAATTAGTAACATAAATCTTTAACAATTAATTAATTTAAGTCATGCAAATGGCAGAAAACAAAATAAAATATAACATGTTAATTTCTAATTGGTTCCTCTCTCTTGCAATGTAATAAAAATATATAATCCTTTCAATAAAAGTCAGCCAAATAAACTCCCCAATATCAATTCTACATATGCTTTAAAAACATTAGAGGATTACTAATAAAACAGAAAAGAAAAACAATTGGAGGATTAACACTCAATTATTTATGTTGAATTTTTGGATCATATATACTATATACCGTCGATTTGGATTTTTGGATCATAGATACTATATACCCCCCTATATACTGGAGGGGGAACAATATATATTGTTTATGAAGAATCTTTATTGACAAAGATTAACCAATTAGGGAAAAATGACATATAGGGTACAGATTGCAGATATTACATTTATCTATATGTAAATCTTCTAGCTGTAACTAGAATAAATATCAAACTGACTTATTTGTTATGGCTATCATAGACACATTATTCCAATGACTGTATTTCAAATAGTGTCAACAGATACATCTAAAATCTTAACAACTCTTTTCTTAGCCAAGAATCCAGAATAACAATTTATCTACTAAAGTCAAGGTCCTAGGCTTAGTGCCCAGTGTCATTCTTCCCCAATCCCATTAACTCATCCAAATGTATTCCTGGGACTCTTGAGTCAGGCCACCTTTTAACATCCAGCACATTGTGATCAAGCACATCTTTTTTTCCTTTGCTATTTCCTTATCCTCCAGTATTTGTCATTCTGCCTGTCCATACTTTCAAGAAGACCAGTCTCAAAACTTACTTTCACCAACAACTTTCCTTCAGGGTCCTATCACAGAAATAGGTGCTCACTTTAAATTTCATAGTGGTAGCAGCCTTACGATGTGGGCTTCACTGTGAGAAATGTGTTTACAGTCACTTCTCATTATTCATGGTAACTGTGTTCTATAAAGTCACTGCAAACACTGATCAGCAATGATTCAATTATTGCTTCTTGGTGAAATAAAAATGAAATAAAGGATTAGGCTTCTGAGAGCCTCTGGCCATAAGATTTTTATTAATGTAGTCGCCTCATTTTACGAATCTTTCTGTTTCAAGACACCCTGTGTAATGTGTACATTGTTGATTCGTTAACTCTGGATTCATGGACAACTATGAATTCAAGCCCTGGACCTTGTGTCTAACTGAAACTTACCTCTCTCTGGTTTCTCCTAAAGTGCATCATACTGTCTTGGGTTTAGGTTCGCTAGACAAAGAGGACAGCTCTAGCCTTGGGGACCATTTTAAACAGTGAAATTACCAAGCACAAAAATAAAAAAATACATAATACTAAATAGAGCATCATAAAGGAGACCTTTTAAAATAGGAGAGCTGAAGTAAGACTCTCCAGGAGCACCTCACTCACTCTCATCTGGGATTGCACACACTGGCGGGGGCAAACTTTCCACTGCACTGAGCTTGCACACGTCCTCAATGCCTGAGAAAGCCTTGCGTATTGATATTGGGTTTACAAGTACATTTTAAGGAGTGGACAAATTTACAAAAATGAAATCCATAAATAATGAGGATCAACCATACATTTCCTAGTTGCTTCAACTATTTCATTTTTTTCTTCAGAATTGCATCCCTTTTAACACTGTGAAAGTCCTTTGTTAACACCTTCAAAACAGACTTGCTGAATTTGAAAATAAATTAAATCTCACGTGGAACACAAACTGTATTGTAAATGCAAATATCACTGTCCAGTTATTTCAAGTATGGAATCTCTGGACTCATTTGGAAAAATGGACTTAAAGATCTCTGAGTAAAATTTATTCAAAACTTAAATAAAACAGAATAAACATAATTATAGCAAGGGATAATGTTAGTGCAATTTCCTTTTTTAGTAGGTCCTTGGTTTCAGGGATTGGAAGGATGACCCCATGGACCACAGATCAGTAGTAAGATAGGATTTATTAGACAGAAAGGAATACAGAAGGAATGAAAAGCTCCAGAGTTTCTGGCAGAGGGAAAGACCCAAGTGGGAAGTCTTCTCATGGGTCCTTTGTCTAGGGGTACATATAGCCTCCAGAGTTACACTTGGCCAGGACTTGGTAGCTGGAAAGACACTTTTTCAAAGTGAATGAGCACATTCGTGAATAGATAGAGTCCCTTCACGACATTCCAAGGCATAGGAAATAGGGGGAACCCTATTCAGCTCTGAATGAAGGAACCCTGTATCATGGTTATCCTCACTTTCAGAAATTGTTTGTGCCCTGGAGGGCAGTCTCACAGGTTGACGCTGTACTATGAAATAAGGGGAAAGATGAGGTGGCTTGGTTCTCCCTCAACCTCCTAGGGACTCAGGGGCTTCAGCCATGCTGGCCCCTCTCTAAGCTCTCCAGCCCTCAACTTCCTCCCCCCACCTCTGCCCTCCCCCTACCTGTGGCACCAACACCTTCAGAGGGGCTGCAGAGGCGAGCAGGTCCTCCCAGCCTAGCACAACCCCAGCCTAGGCAACACCTTCCCTGTACAATAAGTGATATCATTTCAGTGTTGATATTGTTATTCTAGAATAGTTCACAAGACAAGAGACTAGATAGGCAAATATAGCAATAAAGAGGGTCTTCAAATTATCTAAATTTAAGATGATGGGGGAAAGGGAATTAGCACAGTTGCAATTCAAGAGAAGCTATTTGAAATTTTTTGAAAAATCGATTTGAAATCTTCTCATAAGAAAATGATCTTCAGATTTTAGAAATAAAAGTAATTTATATTCCGGTCGATACATAGCACATGGTAAGATGAAAAAGAAATGGAAGAAAAATTATTCTGTAAATACTGAAAAACAATTTGAACCAAGACAACAAATTGAAAATAAAAATAAAGCTGATACTTATTAGTGCAAAAACATAATAATTAACGGACATGATTCCCATTTTAAAAATTCTGGAAGTTGAGGTTGACTAAAAGAAATGAATCATTCAAAATGTGTTTAAAGCATCTTGATGAATTCCTTGAATTTCCACTTATAGCTGTGTCCTTGGGGAGTATAAATGGGAATAGCAGATGTTAGTAAAAATGACTGTGACTTAAAAAGCTTCACAGACAAAGCTAACAAAGTCCCCAAGTCCATAATAATTGCTTATTTGTGTGAAAAAGAGTCTGAATCACACATGCATCCTCCTCTCATCTTTCTCAACTAAAATGAGCCTTCATAGATTGCTGAACATTCAAGAACCTGCCAAATTGGAAAGGAAGTGCTTTTTGCTTTAATTTTCCTGTGATTTCTGGGATTTTGTTTTTGCCCATCACTGAATGTAATGGACAATTTTCACAAACTTAATTTTTTGTTTTTTTGGTAAAACTCCATTATGCCCTATTCAAATTTGGCAAAAACACTGTCTTGTTTCCTGTTTCATTTATGCATATATTAACATTGGTCAGGAAAGGATTCATATTTTGCTTCACTTACATAATTAACGTATAGTACAATGTAACGATTCTAGTGCAGCACTTTCCAACCTCCCCTATCCTGATATTAGCAATAGCTGGTTTATTTTATAACGTGCCCCAAATTAGGCTTATCTGTTTTTTCAGTTGTTCATCTGTCCATTGGGAGGAGCCGTTGCACTTCAGGAAGAGAAGAAAACATGGTTCAAGAGAAAGTTGCCTCTTTGTTTCTATTTTCATCTGGTATCAGGTTCTTATGGCTCTGGATCAAAATTCATTCTAGGATACATGAGTGTTTTCATAATATCTGTGTTTATTACGAATTCTATTCATAATAAACAACTACGCAAACCAGTTCCTTTTCAGTAGAGATGTCTCTGCATCTGACATAATAAATGGTAAAATATTGTACAATTTATTTCAGAAATTAAAGAGCCAAACTAGATTACATAATTTTTAAAATCTGTTTTTCGAATAAGTAAGTTAAAATGTTCATTGGAAAATCATAGAACAAATTATCCTTAACCTGTGTGCAATGCTTTCTCAATTTTCAGATACTTCTTCACTTCTATAAATATGCAAACATTAAATATGCTATTTTCTAAATGAGCTTCTAAAAAGATCATTTAAATATTTGGTTGTTTGCAATAATTCTACTGGAAAACATGAAATATTTAGCACAAGCATGGATTGTGCTGAATTTAAAGTTGAATTTATTAATAGTCAGATGTACTAAAATATTACCCAATCAGAAACTAAGCATTCTGTTTCACATACTTACTGAAGAAATGATCTTTTGATCTCTTTCTGGACAACTGTTTTATTATTAAAAATTCCTGACTGAAATAATAGATAATGGTGCAAAAAACATGTACAATAAACAGTGCAGAATGAAAATATTCAATTAAATTCAATTTCCAAATATTAAAATACTCAGGCCCAAGTTCTCCAAGGATTTTAAAATCATAATAGCTTGTTGAGGAGCAGACTTCAGTTGGCTAACTGCAGCAGCAAGTAACAGATAAAATCCACCGCCTGGACCTGCTTTGCATTCATATCCCTGTAGGTTAAAGCAAACTATTTGTTTAAATGCAGAATTTTAAAAGTTTATCCATATTCTTATTTAATAACTCATAATCTATAATATGTCTTCATGCCTACCATGTGCTAATAAATAATATTAAATAATCAAAATGTTATTAGGTACATTATAATCATTATTTTTAATGATCACCACTTTTAATTCGCTGAAGATACCTACAGCATAGACATTGGTATATTTATTTTATAGTCTTAGAAATTCTGGGTTCAAAGAGCATAAACAATGTGAATGAAAGTGCATGGAATTTTCAAATCCAGATTTATGTCACGTCAAAGTTTGAACTCTATTTCCTTGAAACAATCTCTCTAACTAAACTAAATCCAATCATCAGTTCTTAGATCTCATCTCAATTAACCTGTAAGGAAACTTGACACAGTTGATCATTCCCTCTGGAAATACTTTCTTCACTTGGCTTCAAGTAAACCACAATCTTCTATTTTTATTCTCATCTTACTGATTTCCAAAAAGGCAAAGTTTTGGCTTGTTTTTTTTTTCACTACTAGATCACTAGCACACAGAGCACTTGTAAATCACATAAGTAGAAACAAAAATTGGGTGCAGAAATAAAAGCAATTTAATTTCTAGAAAGCAATGAAAATATGTTGAGTCCTTTAGTGTCTTAATAGTAAATAAAATTAACTATATCCTTTAATCCTCAAAAATATATTTTATGCATGTATCTTCCCTTATAAGAAAGGTTACTTAAGAAACCAATTTTAGATTTTAAGCATTATTTAGTGATTTTACATATAGTAGATGATACTTGTAAGCACTATAGAAACTTGATATACATTTATCTGTAAAAGAAAATGTTCACATACTCAAAAATATCTTCTGGAAACCTAGTCTAGGCTCTCTGGATATAGCTCAGGCTGCCATTGATAAGGCCATTTTAGATTTGGCAGTGAGGAAGGAAAACGAGGCAGAGGTTATCACCTGAACCGAGATAACACGGGGACTGCCAGGGAGCTAACTGGGGAACATCAAATGTGAAAGCCTGGACAGGACTGACTGATGAATTTGCTGCAAGAGAAGCAGAGAATAATTAACTGAGTAAGCAGCTCAGCAGATTTGGGGGCTGTGCAATTAAAATAATGAGAAACTCACTGAGTGAAATGGTATAGACTGGGTGAGAGGCTGAGTCAGGACAAGGGTTAAAACTCAACAGCTATGATTTAATTAAAAAAAACCTCAACCTTTGTTCAGTTAATTTTGAAGTGTTTAAATATATAACTATTTTGATTTGTGTATGTGACAGGGTAGATAGATCAGGTAAAGATATAAAGGTAACACAAATATAAATGTTGATACATCTGGATAGGAACAGCACAGAGATGATGATGAAAGCCATTTAATTGAAGTAGAGCAGGAAACACAGGCAAAACGTGTGCAGGGAGACGGTCACTGAACCCCGGAGCAGGCGACCTTCAGATGCTGAGCAGAAGGAGGCAGGGACAGAGTGGCCACTGAGAGAAGAAAACCGGGAAGGTATAATATTCCAGAGCCAGATGGTCAAGTATTTGGTGAAGGATTAGATGCACAATAATAATGAAAACTGCAGTTTAAGTCTCTGGTCCGGCACGTAAGAAACTACGATGTTATTTCAGCCATCCTCACCAAGGGAGGGAAAACCTAACGAAATTGCAAATCACCCACATTCCCTAGAGTAGAGAATTGAGTTCTTGGGGTAAACAATTGCTCCTAAATTATAGAGACGGACAGGTGGAAACCTAAACAGAACCAGGAAAAACCAGGGCTAGAGCCAGTACTGAGGTAGAAAAATTTAAACTGTAATTGAGAAATTGCTGGAAGCTTAATGTGGACAAGCTTGAAAACCTAGAGAGCCTCCATCCTAAGGTGAGCTTCCACATTTTTTTTTTTTTTTTACTGCATAATGCCCTACCAACTTTTCACCATGAACACCAAAAACAAAACAAAACAAAACAAAACAAAATTCGGTGGAGGTAGCTATTTTGTAATAGTCCCACTATATTTTGTTTACTTTGACAAGCTCTAAACCAGCCCAAGCTCATTAAAAGACTGAGACAATATTGGGAACCACAGAACACTTACCCTTCCCTGCCCACCTTCACGTCAGCCAGGGCTCCTGTCTAGTGAGAGCTGCACATCTCAGACCTTATTTGAGAAATCTCTAAGGAAAGTCAAAGAGACAAAGGAACAGCACCAAAAGAAACTTCACCCTCTGACACTACAGCCACAGAAAACAGTAAACACCACTAGTCAGGCAGACTCAAAACCTACAAAACCTACCTTAAATGTCCATTTACTTCAGGTTCTTTTATCCGATGCATCAAGTCCCACTTTCACCAAAATCTGTACTGCACACTGGAAGACAAGAAAGCCAAAAAACAACCCAAAACACAGCACAGTCTGAAGAGATGATATCAAGCATCAGATTCAGATGTGGCAGAAATGTTGGAAGTATGAGAGCAGAAATTTTAAACAATTAGAATTAATATGCTAAGAGTTCTAATGGGAAAATGGATGGCATACAAAAACAGATGGGTAATATAAGCAGAGTGAAAGAAATGCTGATAAAGAATAAGAAGAAATGTTAGAAATAAAAAAAGAACCTGTGAAATAAATGAATGGTTTTGTAATCCCCGTGCTAGATAAAGATCCAAAGGAAATGAAATCAGGATGTTGAAGAGACACCTGCACATCCTCGTCCTCTCAGCGCTGCTCACAGCAGCCGAGGTGTGGACTCAACATAAATGCCCACCTGATGCTGAGTGGACAGAGTGTCGTACACATATGCAGGATATGCAGATAATGGAATATTATTAAACCACAAAACAGTATAAAATTCTGTCATTCGTGGCAACGTAGAGGTCTTTATGTTAGGTGAATAAGCCAAGCCCAGAAAGATGAACATCGCAGTATCTCACTAATCTGTCTAAAAAACAAAAGTTGATTTCATAGAGAGTAAAATAGTGGTTTACCTTGTGCTGGGGAGAGCAGGACCTGGAGAGGGTGGTCAGTGGGGACAAGTTAACATTTTAGACAGGATAAGTACGTTTTGTGTTCTATTACTCAGGGTTGTGATAGCAAACAACAATGTACTACCCCGTTTCTCCGAAAATAAGACATCCTCCGAAAATAAGACCTACTTACAGGAAAGATAAGACGTCCCCTGAAAATAAGACCTAGCGCATCTTTGGGAGCACACCTCAAAATAAGACACTGTCTTATTTTTGGGGAAACAGGGTATGAATTTCAGAGTAGCTGGAATTGATTTTTAATTTGGTAACATAAAGAAATGACAACTCTTTACGTAATAGTAATTAATATAAAGTTAAATCTTTCTGCATTCAGTGTACAGGATTTCAGGTGGCTTTCCCTAGCAGTGCCCTGGTCACACGGAGGCAGCTAGTAACAAGAGGGAGCAGTGGGTGTCAGTGAAGGAAGAAAAAAGACACATCCACCATACCACTGGCCGGTGCCTACAGCTGAGGGTAGAACCTGAAAATTGTATTTAGAATAAAAATAATTTACCTTTAAAACTCTATTCCTTCCGAAGTGGAATGAGTCTAATGTTGATGCAATAGGCATCTGTTTGGGCCTATCTTAAAAGAGCTCACATATTTCTTAGCCAGACCCCAAACCAAACTTTTATTTCGGGCGTTGCAACCCCCTGGTTCATATGATTCTAAGTTACATAGCCCTAATCTTAGTTATCTTGTTAGGAAGGCAGCTTGACTTTCTGACCAACAGTTCCTCCTCTCTATAACAAGATATGTAACCCATATTTCTGGGATGAGCTGATAAATCAAGTCAAGTTTTAATAAAACTCCTACTTGGCACTTTCATTTTTCATTTATTGGGAAAGTATTTTTCCATTAGGGTAGTTAAGTCAGTAGTTAAATAGATATACTGGAAACCATTAAACACTCACTGGGAAGGAACCACCAGAATATAAAGCCTCAGCAATATTGGGTCGATGCAGAAATACTATTACATTCAAAATGGAGTTTGGCTCAATTTCATTTAAATTTCCCAGGACAAGTTCATCAGTTCACATTTAAATTATACCTCCTGTGTCTCCATGCTTCTGTCTGTATCTTAGCTCCAATTAGCTTTGTTAAGTCCTTCTAGTCCGGTTGGTTACACATCTGTAACCCAACCTTATTTGAAGGTTTGTTCGTATTTCATCCCTTCTGTAACATCTCTCTTATTTCTTTTTTTTTTTTTTTTTTTTTTTTTTTTGTAGAGACAGAGTCTCACTTTTTGGCCCTCGGTAGAGTGCCGTGGCCTCACACAGCTCACAGCAACCTCCAACTCCTGGGCTTAAGCGATTCTCTTGCCTCAGCCTCCCGAGTAGCTGGGACATCTCTCTTATTTCTTAAGCTTTAGGTGATTTTTTTCACTTCCCCTCAGTACTTCTCATATACGTGTTGTGTCACTTCTCGCATGCTACTGTGCATTACGATTATTTATATTTTTTTCTGTCTATGACAAAATGAAAATAATACTTTTTGTGGTGTTCAGTGACTGGGTTGAAATTCAGCTCTTGCCATCTGTTTCATGTATAATCTTGAATAAAATGAATAATTTCTCCAAATTTCACCTTTTATGGTTGCTAACTAAATCAGAATATGAGGTATTTATTTCTAGAACCATTAGAGAAATATTTCAGCAATATATATATTGACATTTTTATTCAATTGAACAGCTATTTAGTGAACATCAATTATGTACCTAGTATAAAGCACTGAATTAAAAATGACATTGTGACTAATACATAACATGTTTTATTTAATCAAACTTTATAAAAGAACACTTATTATTTCTCCAGTTAGAATGGAACTACTAGAGGGAAAGTTCCACAACATATTTTATCCATTTAACTACTTAACTGTACTGTCTTTAACCTATTTAATAATATAGTTAATACAATTTTAGAAGAAACATAGAAATAAAAAAATTTAAGTCAGAAAAGTTACCATTTGATTAATGGCACAAGAAGAAAAGAAATTTTCAGATTTTATTTATACTACTTACCTTAAAGGAATACAGAAATACAAGTACCAGTAATAAAGAAAAAGAACTCTTTAGGGAATATCTGTACACAATAATAAACATCTACGGGAAGTTGTGGTTTTACTCACATAATTGATGTTTTGAAAAATTGAGTTTAATAATTGAAGAGTATATTGTTTGCAACAAATTCCATCAGTAATATTTTCTATTTATATCGTGTTACATTGAATTTTTTATCAGTATAACATTTATCTAAATACTTGAGCTAAAAAAAAAAAAGCCTCATTTCTCTACCATTATAAATGTTCATAACAATGATTGTCACCAGTTCTGAGCTTTTCAAAGAAAATAAAAGCCTCAGGGTTGAATTTCATTCCCCGGAAAGTTTGCAAATAGAATAGGGGGAAAAACAAAATATTTTTACTATCTTTGTCTATTTAGGCTGCTGTAACAAAATTACCCTAAACTGGGCGGCTTATAAACAATAAGTATTTATTTACCAAGGTTACAGAAGCTGCAAAGTCCAAGATCACTACAACATCATGTAGTGGAAGGGTTGAGGGGTCTCTCACAGGCCTTTTGCACTAGGTATAAGGACATAATTCCAGTCATGAAGGCTCTGTGTTCATGATATAATCACTTCCTAACAGGCTGTGCATCCTAATACCATCACCGTGGGTATTAGAATTCCAACATATGGATTTTCAGAGAGAAACACATATTTAATTTCTAATACCTCTAACTATAAAATAATGAACATTTTTGTAATGTACATGAGCGTATCTCAGCATACCTTAGTGAATAAATAAGGAGTCATTTTTTTCCCAAAGGATAGACTTTTTTTTTTACTTTTTTTTTTTGTAGAGACAGAGTCTCACTGTAATACCCTCGGTAGAGTGCCGTGGCGTCACACGGCTCACAGCAACCTCTTAACTCTTGGGCTTACGCGATTCTCTTGCCTCAGCCTCCCGAGCAGCTGGGACTACAGGCGCCCGCCACAACGCCCGGCTATTTTTCTGTTGCACTTTGGCCGGGGCTGGGTCTGAACCCGCCACCCTCGGCATATGGGGCCAGCGCCCTACTCACTGAGCCACAGGCGCTGCCCTAGATAGACCTTTTTTTTTTTTTTTTAAGTTATCTGATACACTAAGGCACAATCATTTTGGGATTTATGTTTTAAAAAATTAGAATTTGTTTCACTGACTTGTTTGAAAATAAGTTCCTCAGCGTGTTTTTGTGTTACCAATGTATTTTATTTTCTATAATAATGCTTTATCAACAGAACAAATAAAATATTGCCTCTAGTCTCAAGCTGTCGCCCTAGGTACAATGCCCTGGCATCATAGCTCACAGCAACCTCAAATTTTTGGGCTTAGGCTATTTTCTTGCCTCAGTCTCCCAAAGTGGCTGGGACTACTGGCGCCCACCGTAACTCCTGGCTATTTTTTTGCTGTTGCAGTTGTCGTTATTGTAACTAGCTTGGGCCTGGTTCGAAGCCACCAGCCTCGATGTATGTGGCCGGCACCCTACCCACTGAGCTATGGGTGCCACCCTATGAAAGTATTTTTTGTAAAGGTGTCACATAAATTAAATATGGCATTTTAAATTAAATGGAAAATAATGTCTTCATAAGTACAACTGTATAAATTATAGAATGATTGAAGCAATATATATCCTGTATGTATATGCTCATATGTTAATATATTGCATGAGATACACACGCATAAACATAAACATGGGTTATATATCCTAGCAATCTCTTCCTTGAGAAACGCAGTTATGATCCCATAAGTGAAACATGAAATCAAAGAAGAAATCTCTTCAAATACTATTGCTTTATGCTGTGGCCCAAGTATATCAGCATGAAGGAGAATTAGATTTACCTGGAGACAGATTGTATAACATTTGTAAAGCCCTTTTAATAGTACTTAAGATAGAGACATTTGACAAGGCTATGATGTGTTTAATATACACTACTTCAGAAGTCAAGACCAAATTAATGATTCAAAATAAAATTTGGGTAATTTCTCCCTATGCAATTACTCTCAGCGTAAAAAGAAGTATCATATCTAGGTTGACTTTCACACTTGAATACATAATATCAATTACCATTAGCTAAGTGAAAGCAACTACCTGGAAAGGTAGTTATCTATCATGGGACAAAAGATCGTGATCATTATAATTCATTGCCCAAGCATTTTAGCAAAGTATATTCAAAATATTTATTATCAAATGTATAACCCTTAAATCTTTATAGGAAATTGTTCAGAAAGAGTTTACTGTTGACCATTGGACTCCTAGAATAAGAATTAGTAAATACCATAATTCTGTACAGGTATCTTCCTGACGTTCCCTGTTTTAAATTAATTAATTTATCATAATTGACAAAAATCACATATGTTTATCTTGAAGAATGTATTGTTTTGAAAATATGTGTAAAATAGCTAAATTGAGCTAATTAAAATGCATTACTTTCCACAGTTCTCTTTCTTTGTGGTAAGAACGACTTGAAACAAACTCTGAGCAATTACTAAGAATACAATGCATTATCATTGACCATAGTCACCACATTGTACAGTACATCTCTTGGCTTACTTATCTTATGTAACTGAAATTTTGTGACCTTTGACTGACATCTTCTCTCTTCCACCATTGCTTCGGTCCCTGGTAGCCATCATTCTCCTTTTTACTTCTGCGAGTTCATCATTTTTAGATTCTACAGGTGAGTGAGATCATGTGGTCTGCCTTTCTGTGTCTAGTTCTTTCACTTAACGTCCTCCAGGTTCTATGTTGTGAAGTACAGGATTTTATTCTTTGTTTAACACTAAATAGAATCCCATTACACAAATATCACATTTTCTTTATCCATGCACCAGCTTATGAACATTTAGGTTGATTACATATCTTAACTATTATGAATAATGCTTCAATAAACATGGAAGTGCAGATAGCTCTTCCACATACTGATTTTATTTCTTTTGGATATGAAGGGGGTTCCTGAATCATATAGAAGTTTTATTTTTAATGTTCTCAGGAAGATCCATATTTCTTTATGGAAATCTACTGATTTACTTTTCCCCCTGTGTCTTTATATCCTTCACAAGACTTGTTATCTTTTGTCTTTATAGTAGCTATTCTGACAGGTGTGAGGTAAAAGCTCATTGTTTTAATTTGCATTTCCCTAATGATTAGTGATGTTGAACATTTTTTCTTACATCTGTTGGCCATTTGGATGTCTTCTTTTGAGAAATGTCTATTAAGGTCTTTGACCATTTCTAAATTGAGTTATTTGTTTTTGTTTTTTTTTTTTGCTATTGAGTTATTTAAGATCCTCATATGTTTCCTTGTCAGATGCAAAGTTTTCAAATATTTTCTCCCATTCTCTGGAGGTTATATCAACACTTTCTTGATTGTTTTAGCTGTACAGAAGTTTGTTAGTTTGATGTAATCCCATTTGTCTGTTTTTGCTACAGTTACCTGTGCTTTGGGGTTCATACCACAACAATTATTGCCCAGAGAAATGTCATGGAGCATTTTGTCCATGTTTTCTATATTAATTTTACAGTTTAAGGTCTTATAAGTTTTTAATCCATTTCAAGTTAAGTTTTGTATGTGGTGTGAGACAGACTCTAATATCACTGCTCCGCATGTGATATTAGAGTTGTCCCAACATAATTTATTAAAGGGGCTGTCTTTTCCTTTGTCAAAAATCAATTGATTGTAAGTGTGTAGATTTATTTATGGGTTCTATATTTGGTTAAATTGGTCTATTTGTTTGCTTTTATGCCAGTGCCATGATGGTTTGACTATTATAATTGTGTATTATATTTTAAAGTTAGGTACTGTGATACCTCCAACTTTTTCTTTTTTCTCAGAACTGCATTGAATATTAATGGTCTTTTGCAATTCCATATAATTTTTAGAATTGTTTTTCCTATTTATACAAAAATATCATCAGACTATTGATAGATACTTTATTGAATTTATAAATATTTTGGGGTATTATGGGCATCTTTGATAATATTTATTCTTTCTATCCATGAAAACAGGATATATGTTTCCATTTGTTTTTGTCTTCATTAATTTATTTCATTAAAGTTGTATAGTTTTCAGTATATAAGTCTTCTATTTCTGTGGTAAAATCGATTCCCAAGCATTTTATATTTTTGTAGCTATTGTGTATGAGGTTATTTTCCTGATTTCTTTTTCAAATAGTTTATTGCTAGTGTATAAAAATACAACTATATTTTGTGTGTCAACTTATAAAACTGTGCAGTTATTCTCCTCTGAGATAAGTAAAAGAACAAGATATCAATTTCCTTCATTTCAAGCATCTTTCTATATCTAGAAAGAGACAAATTTTTTCAGAAAATAAGCAGACCTAATCTAGCTAATTTGTGATTGAAAACATTGTGGAAAGTAAATCACACAAATGTAGAATACTACAGGCAGGGGGTAGAAATGGAGTATCTGTGGTTGTTGTGTTTTCAGTAAGTGTAATTCTTGGCATATGCCACATATACTTGAATGGGTTAGAGTTCCTGAGTACCAGGAAGGCGCAAAAACCCCAAACAAGGACAGAAGTTGCTTATTGGTAATGCCCAAAATGCACAAATGGAAAAAAAGAAAAAGTAAATGAGTGTTTTTAAGAAAACACTGTTTGTTGGGTAGGGGTGGAATAAGAGAGGAGGAAAGTAATAACTAGAAAAAAATGAAGGAATGGCATATGTCTAAAAATAATCCACTTCAGAATCTAAGAAAAAAGTTAAGAATGTTATTTACATCTTTACAGAGTTAAGAGATGGCTTGGCCTCTAAAGCAGGAACAAAACACCATCAGGACAGGAGAGAGTGAAGCAGAAAGTCTCAGGGATGAGTTAAAAAGTCAGCAGGATAAAAAAAGGATGCTTTTAGAATGACCTGACATAAGAGTTTAACATGATTATGAAAGATTACAAGAATATCAGCAAATGTAATGACAAAATTAAATCCTCAAGGATACAAAAAAGGGTAAAATTTACATTATAGGAAATCTAATCACTGACCTAAAAGTCAAATTTGAAAACACTTTAAGAAACAACTGAGGAAAAATTATTCTCAGACAAAAGTTTTAAACAGATGAAGAAATATTCCCCTAAAGCTGGAGATATATATATATATACACACACACACATATATGGAACACTTGAAATGTGCCTTATCTGGATGAAGATGTGCTATTAGTAAAATGCATTATATTCCAAAGAATTGGTACCAAAGAAGTGTAAAATATTCCATTAATTTTTCTATTATTTACATGTTGAATGATACTACTTTAGAGTTAAGTAAATATATTAAAATTAATTTCATCTGCTATTTTTTGCTTTCTAATATGCTCCTATAAAATTTAAAATTATAGATGTGGTTTGCATCTGTGGCTCATGTTATATTTCTTTTGTGCAGTACCGGTCTATTGCTTCAGAATCCACAGTGGACAGTGTGAAAAACTTTCCTTTATGTTAATTTCTAAGTATAAAAGAAACAGTTTAAATTTGGCAAGGAAATACATTAATGCAGCAAATGAATTAAAACTAGTGTTCTTACTTTCCTATACCATCCTGTGAACATGAGAACTTTTAAGACCAGAGTAGGAATTATACAAACCAGAGGGAAATAGCAGCAAGCGCACCTATTGCTGTGCTTTCCAACCCCAACTATTTCAACATGATGAAGTTTACCCCTCTAAAGTATTTTAAGTGTATTCATGAAATAAGTTTTCTAAATTAGCATAATTCTTACAATAAATGGGAGTGAATATAAGCATACTTTATAATACAGGCTTATTCATAACTTCATAGCAATTTTCATAAAGAAATTATAAGATATAAAGTTACACTAAGCATTTTATCCTACAAAAATATACACGTCTGGTCTTGTCTATGAATAGCACCCATCAGCAATCTATTGTTTAATCTGTTCCTTTGAGGTAAACTTGACATGTGAACAACTTTTCTTGGAAAAAAATAACTATTGGCCTGGATAGAATGTTGTGAAAGCAACTTTAAGAAAATGTTCCTCTAATTATTTGATGTTGAAACCAAAGAGAATGTATCATCTATAGAAAAAACTTTTAAGAACATAAATAAAAATGAAAATTTGTACTCTATTTAAAACATTTCCAAAAATGTAGTTTCAATAGATCTTTCCTTTAATAAAGTTTGAGCATCAGTATTGAAAATTAAAATCATAAATGTTCCAAAGTCCAAAACATTTTAAGCATCAACTTTATGCCACAGATGGAAACTTTGACACTTGATCTCCAATGATGGATCACAGTCAAAACACAATTAAAACTTTGTTTCATGCACATGCACATTAAAAATATTGTATACAACTATCTTTAGTCTAGGTGTATATGAAACACAAGTGGATTTCATGTTTAGATTCGTGTCCTGTCCCCAAGATATCTCATTATGTCTAGGTAAATATTCCAAAATCTGAAAGGATCCAAAATCTGAAACATTTTGGTCTTAAGCATTTTAGGTAAGGGTTATTCAATCTGTGTAGACATTTTTTGATCTGTTCACAACAAAATAACAAAATTGAGTGGAGGTCAAAGACTTCCCTATATCCCCTGCTCCACACACATATAGCACACCCCTAGAGTTGTGAATTTTACATCTGATGAAGCTATATAGACTCATCATTATCAGTCAAGGTTCAAAGTTTACATTAGAGTTGATTCCTGGTGTTGTGCTTTCCAAAAGTTTTGACAAATGTCTATTGATATATTTTTACCCTCATACACACATAGTATCTTAAAATAATATTTTCTCCTGCCCTAAAAGTCCTCTGTGTTCTGGTTTTTTATCCT
Organism: Nycticebus coucang; assembly: GCF_027406575.1. Taxonomy (NCBI): domain Eukaryota; kingdom Metazoa; phylum Chordata; class Mammalia; order Primates; family Lorisidae; genus Nycticebus; species Nycticebus coucang. Next base: position 47,849,749 of record NC_069782.1, read on the forward strand.
TACTTACTCCCTAAGTCCTGGCAGCTACTAATCTCTTCACTATCTCTTTAGTTTTGTATTTTCCAGAATGTGATACAGTTGGAGTCTTGTGACTTTTTCAAAGTTGCCTTTTCAACTTAGTAATATGTATCTAAGTTTCCTCTGTCTTTCTATGGCTTGGCAGCTCATTAAGTACAGGGGCTGAACAATAATAACATGTCACAGTTTATTTATCTGTGCCCCTACTGACGTACATCTTCAAGGCTCCAAGTTTTGGCAATTGTGGATATAGTTACCATAAACATCCATGGGTGGGCTTTTGTATGGACATAGTTTTAAACCCCTTTGAGTAAATACTAAGGAGAGCTCCTGCAGGATCAAGTTTAGTTTGTGACAAATTGACAAACTGTCTTGCAAAGTGGCTGCATCATCTCATATTCCCACCAATGAATGAGAGTTTCTGTTGCTCCACATCCTAATGTGCGTTTTGTTTGTTGGTGTTTAGAATTTTTGCCATTCTAATAAGTGTATGACAGTATATCATTGCTGTTCTCATTTGCAAATGTTAAATGGCCATGATATTCAACATGACTTCACATCTTTATTTGCAGTTTATTTATCTGTTTTGGTGGGTGTCTATTCAGATCTTTTCCCCACATTTTAATTGGGTTGTTCCTTTTGGGTTTTAAGGATCTTTCAAAAATATAAATTGGGGTAAATATTCCCTATTTAACAAATGATTCTGGGTATATTGGCTGGCGACCTGTAGAAGAATGAAACTGGACCCACACCTTTCTCCTCTAACAAAAATTGACTCTCACTGTTTAAAAGACTTAAATATATGACATGAAACTATAAAAATTCTTGGAGACAGTGCAGAGGAAACACTTGAAAAAATTGGCCTGGGAGAATACTTTATGAGGAGGACACCCTGGGCAATTGAAGCAACATCAAAAATACATTACTAGGATCTGATCAAATTAAAAAGCTTCTGCACTGCCAAGAACACACTAAGTAAAGCAAATAGACAGCCCTCAGAATGAGAGAGGATTTTTTGCAAGTTATATTTCTGACAAAGGTCTAATAAGCAGAATCCACAGAGAACTTATTAATAAGAAAAAAAACAAGTGATCCCATTTCACTGTGAGCAAGAGACCTGAACAGAAGCTTCTCTGAAGAAGACAGGTTCATTGTCTACAGACACATGAAAAAATGCTCATCATCTTTAATCATCAGAGAAATGCAAACCAAAACTACTCTGAGATACCATCTAACTCCAGTAAGAATAGCCCACATCTATTGTAGCCCAAAACTACAGATGTTGGTATGGATGTGGAGAAAAGGGAACACTTCTGCACTGCTAGTGGGAATGCAAGCTAGTACGTTCCTTTTGGAAGCAAGTTTGGAGAACACTCAGGGATCTAAATGTAGACCTGCTGTTTTATCCTGCAATTCCTCTTCTAGGTGTATATCCAAAGGACCAAAAATCATTTGGCAACAAAGATATTTACACCAGATTGTTCATTGCAGCTCAATTCGTAATTGCCAAGTCATGGAAGAAGCCCAAGTGCCCATCGACCCATGAATGGATTAATAAACTATGGTATAAGTATACCATGAAATACTATGCAGCATTAAAAAATGGACACTTTACCTCTTTTATGTTTACATGGATGGAGCTGGAAAATATTCTCCTTAATAAAGTATCTCAGGAATGGAAAAAAAAATATCCAATGTATTCAGTACTACTATGAAGCCAATTTATAATCACTCACACTTCCATGTGAAAGATGAATCACAACTATAGCCCAGGATGAAGGAGGGAAGTGGAGAGGAGGGGGGTGGGTTGATAGAGGGAGGGTTAATAAGGGGCCCACACCTTATGAAGCATATTGAAAGTACAAGTTGGATCTATCAGATGTAGAACACAAATGTCCTAACACTGTAATTGGTCAAATGAGGTGAAGGCTATGTTAATTAGTAGGATGTAAGCACTCCAATTTGTACAAATAATCAACACATTGAATCCCATAACGGCATAAATGTATTCATGATCTATGTAAAAATGTATAAAAGAGAGAAAAAATAAAAGTAAAGTGATGGGGAAAATAAAAAAGAATCTTCATATTTTGAGTAAGTTATCTTATGTGTTTGCTAACATTTTTTTCCTATGTGTGATGGTTTGTCTTCTCATTCTTTTGACAGTGTCTTTTATACCGCATGTTTTATAAAAAATCTTATTAAGTCTATTATCGATTATTTCATTCAAGAAAGAATTTGGTGTTGTCTCTGAGAAGTTATTGCTAAATCTAGCTTATGTGGAGGTTCTCTGATGCTATAGGAGTTTTATAGTTTGTGATTTACACTTAGTTCTGTAATCCATTTTGAGGTTTTTTTTGTGAAAAGTATAAAGTCTTTGGCTAGATTTATTTTGTTGAATGTGGATGTTCAGTTATCCCAGCACCACTTAATAAAATTACTATCTTTACTCCATTGCATTGTCTTTACTCCTTCATCAAAGATGAGAGACTAAATTTCCACGTGAATTTCTCTATTCTGTTTCTGTTTGATTTTTTCACCAGTACCACACTACCTTAATTGCATTACCTTTGTAGAAAATCTTGAAGTTGGGTAATGTTTATTCTCCAGTTTGTTCTTCTTTTAAGGCTATTCTAGTACTTTGCATGTATATATGAACTTAAAATCCACTTTGTCAAAATTTATAAAATAACTAGCTGAGATTGATTGGAATTGCATTGAAGGTATAGATAAAGTTGGGAGGAATCAAGGACACAATTTCCTTCACAGTAGCTTCAGAGAAAATTAAATACTTGGGAACATATCTAACAAAAGAGGTGAAAGAAAGCATTAGCAAATGGAAGAACATACCATGCTCTTGGCTCAGAAGAATCAACCTTGTCAAAATGTCTATTCTACCCAAAGCAATCTACAGATTCGATGCAATCTCCATTAAAACACCATCATCATATTTTGAAGAACTGGAAAAAAATATTACTTCATTTTGTATGGAACCAGAAAAAAACTTTGTGTAGCTAAGGCTACTCTTATTAATAAAAATCGAAGTTGGAGGCATCACCCTACCAGACTTCGGGCTATTTCACAAGTCCACAGTAATCATAACAGCATAGTATTAGCACACATATAAAGATATAAACATACAGAAGTGAATAGAAAAACAAGAGATGAAGCCAGTCTCTACTTGCCATCTGATCTTTGATAAACCAAATGAAAGCACACACTGGGGAAAAGAATCCCTGTTCATAGGATTCATGCTTCTCCATTCTTGTGATGCTTTACTGAGAATAATGTCTTCCACTTCCATCCAGGTTAATATGAAGGATGTAAAGTCTCCATTTTTTTGAATGGCTGAACAGTATTCCATGGTATACATATACCACACCTTTTGGGGGCAAGACATGATTGCAAGAGGAACTTTACCTAACAAATGCAATCAGTGTAACCTGGCTTATTGTACCCTCAATGAATCCTCAACAATAAAAAAGAAAAAAAGGTTAAAAAAAAAAAAAAGAATCCCTGTTCAACAACAAATGGTGCTGGCAGAACTAGATAACCCCATGTTAAAGACCAAAACTCAAACCACACCCCTTACAAAAATTGACTCATGATAGACAAGAGACTTAAATCTAAGACAAAACCATCAAAATCTTGGAAGAAAGTGGGGAGAAAACTCTTGATGATGTTGGACTAGGGAAGGATTTTATGACAAAGACTTGAGCAGCCATCACAACAACGAAACATAACACATGGGATTTAATTAATCTGAAAAGCTTCTGCATAGCTAAGGACACAGCAAGCAAAGCAGAAAGACAACCTTCAGAATGGGAAAAGATACTTGCAGGGTATCAAAACAGAAAACAAAATTTCAGAAAGAACAATTACACAGAATAAGAGAAATAATATGTTCCATTCTTCATAGTGATTTTCTTTTTTCTTTTCTTTCTATTTTCTTTTTCTTTTTTTTGGAGGCAGAGTCTCCATCTGTCACCTTGGGTCAAGTGCCGGGGCATCATAGCTCACAGCAACCTCAAACGTTTTGACTCAAGATGATTTTCTTGAATATTTTGTAATACCTTCATTTATTATTTATATAAACATTAAACTCATTATTTAAAAGAGATTCATGACATAAAAAGATATAGAGTCTGTAAATGTTCAAAAATACTTAAATAATTATTGCAACATGATGAATTATATAGTTGTCAACATTTTTACAAAAAATAAATAGAACAATGAAATAATTACCTGAAATATAATGCATTTTTAATTTCAAAAGTTGGAGAAGTACATATGTAACTTTAAGCAATTACATTAAAAGGTCTTTCTCCTTTATTTTTATAGAAATGTAGGTTAATGTATATACACACTTGCACATGAGCAACTACAAAAGAAAGTGTCAGCACATATAAAAGTACATACAAATGCTTTGTATGCTTTGTAAAATGCTACTTTTAAACAAGTAGATAAAAGCATAAAAATAAATGTAGCCGATTTATTAAAAAATACAAAACTAATAAGAAAGAAAAGTCATGGGCAGGTGCAGTGGCTCGTGTGTTTAATACCCAGTTTGGGATGCCAAGGTGGGGAGGATTGCTTGAGGCTGAGAATTTGAGAACCATCTTGTCGACACAGCAAGACCCAGCATGTGCAAAATAATTTAAAAATCAGCCAAACGTGGTGGTGTGCTCCTGTAGTCTTCACTGTTGGGAGGCTGAACCAGGAGGATTGTTTGAGCCAGAAGGTGGAAGTCGCAGTGAGCTGTGATAATGCCACTGCCCTCCCCACTCCAGTCTGCATGACAGAGCAAGACTGTCATAAAAAATTAAAAAAGACAGCAAATAGACAGTATTTTAATTCATGTATTTTCTTTGTGCTCACTCACTTCTTGATGATATTAATGACTGAATTAATACTTTTAGAGAGAATAAATGGAAGGGAAGAAGGAAGAGAGGAGGGGTAAAAGAATGGGACAAGGACAGGAGCGTGACAGCGGAGAGGCAGACGTGAGAGCAGTGTAGAGTTAAGGGAGAGGATTAGGACAGTTCTCACAGCTGTTCACGCCAATATTTTATACTTTTCCCCACTCAACTTGGTTTACTGAGTATCGTTATATTTAGAATAAAATGTAAGCCATTTACCTATGCCTAAAATATTGATCGCCTACTCTCCATTTTAAAAGGTAAACGCCAGTCTTTTCAGCATAGTCTTTTTCAAACTGCCCTGTCCCTATTGGATAAGAACGTGGAATTGGTATCATCATATAGGGAAAATTGTCTCCAAATATCTTTGCCACCTTTATAGTGGCTCAGAAAATATTAAAGCAATACCGGGAAAAATGTGTTGTGTATAAAATGACAAATAATAAGAATATTGAATTTTGGGGGGCAAACCTGAAATAGTAAAATGTCTGACTAGGCACAGTGGCTCACACCTATAATCCTAGCACTTTGGGAGGCTGAAGCAGGTGGATCACTTGAGGCTGGAAGTTTGAGACCAGCCTAGTCAACATAGTAATACCACGTCTCTACAAAAAATATCAAAAAATTAGTCAGGCCTAGTGGTGCACACCTGTCATCTCAGCTACTTGGAAGGTTGTTGCTGGAGGACAGCTTGAGCCAGGAGTTTGCAGGAGGGTTGCTTGAGGCTGCAGTGAGCTATGATCCCATCACTGCATTCCAGCCTGGGTGACAGAGTGAGACCCTGTCTCCAAGAAAAACAAAAACAACAACAAAAAGAAATAAATAAAATAAAAGACTCAGAAAATGACAGTTATAGAAATTTAAAATAAAGTAAAAAAAGAAAGCTCAGGAAAAAAATCACACTTGTAAATATTTTGTGCTTTTTTAACTATTAGACAAATCTTGAAAGAATAAATAGAACAGTCTTATGTCATTATTAATTTTTATCTATGTGGAAAGGAGTTTTTTTTCTTACAAATTATTCTCAGACTCAGAACTTAATACATACTGCATGCACAATATAATTAAATTACTTAATGTAAGTGTCCATTCTCCTCAAGCATATATATTCAGTGAGGTAAACCTACATGACTTTAGAGAATATTAAATGATTAGATTTTATTTTATTTATTTTTATTGATGGTGTATATATATTTTTAATAAGCACATAATGTAGCTTAATTGCCTATTTTTATAGTATCTTATGAGTGGTAAGAAAAAAATTACATATTTTAACCATGAAGATTATTGGTGCATTATTCTCTCATAATCTACAAAAGCAATTTCAGTGAAATTTACTGAAAAAGATGTACAATACTTCTTTCCATTAAGATGATCTCTCGTGAGTTTCACTTGTGAGCAGAATAACACACGATGACCTTTTTTGTTAACTATGTCAGATGAAATCAATTTGTGCTTGCTCCCTCTCTCTCTCTCTCTCTGGGACATAACTGAATGATCATCAGCCTGAACTCTAAGTTACACGACGGTAATTAATCTCATCACAATTGACCTGCTGTTCCTGTCTCCATTCGCCCTTGCCAACCCAGACCCACAATTTCTTACTAAAAGACAAATTGCATTTTGTACTCCTTCACTCTTATGAGAAAAAAAAGAGAGAGAGAAACAAAGAGCACGGTTGATGCTAGAAAGAAACATTTTATGAGAAACCTTCACCAGTACCTAAGTGTGAGAAACCAAAGTGTGGCTCATTCAGAGAGCTTACTTAGTAAGGAAATTCTAAGGAAATCACATAGATGGCATTTTTGAACAAAATAAGACATTAATTAAATGAGACATTACTAATATAACAATTCCACAAGGAAGTCAGCATATTTACTTTGAGGTCAATTCTTTGGCTGCTAGTTAAATCAACAAAAGAAGCAAGTTACACTTGAGAGTTTTATGACAATAAGTAGAAATCTTCAGCTTGTATGTCTCTACTTTTCATAGTAAATGGCGGCATGTTTTCCGTACAGCCTACAAATGTTTTATATTTCAAAATAGTAATTTTATCTGATTATAAAACAATACATACTCATTGTTTATAAATAATTTTATCTGTATATATGATAGGACATACTCATTATTTGTACTGAGAGATGAGAGAGAGAAAGGGGGTGGGGAAAAAGAGGGATTGATTATGGGAATTGGCCCTCATAACTATGGAGACCAAAGCATCTCACTGTACAGGAATGGACACCAGGCTTGCAAAGGACAGTTATTGATTCTTATCATATTAAAAGGAAACGCTGAGAACAGGACAGTCTCCTGGCAAGCCTAGAGACGTTTTTGTGACTTGGGGGCAGTCCCCCAAGTAACTCAGTGTTCCGGAATGAGATAAGATCGGTCACTCACTAGTAAGCATGTGTTAAAATTCATGCTTAGTACTTCTTCATGGGGTTTGTGGGAAAGAACACATGAGGAAAGAGCACATGGCAGTCCTTACACATGCAGCCCTCAAATGGCATTTACCTTAACTCTCCACACCTGTTGTGTATAACCTTACATAACATTATAACCCCCATTATAACATTATAACCCCCATTGCAGAGGGGGCTCTGGGCTACCCTGCACTTAAGGTTAGCCCACTTCCCTCAAGCTTGTACTTCTAATCCGTGTCATGCCTGGTTCCTTCGTGCGGCGACCGAGACCAGGGCCTCAGGGGTCGTGACATCTCACCATCAACTCTCTGCCAGCTGGAAGAAACAAAAGCTGGTGCTCTAATTCAGTCCAGATCTGTCTAAAGGTCTGAGAACCCAGGTAGTCAATGGTGTAAATCCTGTCCCAAGTCCCAAGAACTGAGAACTATGTTTGGGGAAGGGAAGAGCGGTGAGCTGGGGTAAGTTCTGGAGTCTTAAGGCCCCCAAACTGGGAGCTCCTATCCCAAAGCCAGAAGATGAATTTTTCAGAAGTAACCTTGGAAGCAGGATGGGGTCTGTGCATAGGCTCAACCACATGGGCTTCCTTTCATCAGTGTTAGCCTGGCTCCGGCTTGCCCAGTGTGTGCTCACCTTGCCAAAAGCCAAGAACACTTAGCACTGATAAAGCACCACTCCCTAGAGTAATCAGCCAGTTTCAAGACAGCACATTGATTACATTGTGAAAGGGGAAGCACTGTGTCCTTATTGAAATAGACACTGGCTCTAGGTAAGGATAAGCCTTCCCTGCACAAAATGCTTCTACCAAACTCCCACCCTTTGGGAGTAGTTTAACCTTGGGCCAGGTCTAGGGATGAGCCCTCCCTGTAAACTGCAGTGTTCCTGATACCTTGGACAATAAGAGCCTCTACTAATTCACTGTATGGTAAGATGTCATGTATCCTCCTACAGTGTTTTAGCGAGTATAAATTTCTTGTGAAGAAATTTTGATGAAGTAAGTCAACTTTTTTTCCAATCAATTTGATTCTAAATATTTTCCTACTAAAATAATCAAATGTATGGCAAAGATCTATCACAAACATGTAAATGTTATATTCTTATTTTCTGTAAGTACATAATTATAAGTAATCTAGTAATATTTATCATAATTGACTATGTTGCATAATGTATATGATATGTACCATATTATAAGATGCAGATATTACATATGTTTACACAGTACATGAAGTGTAGCAGAATATTTATGTCTCTTCTTTCTAGATTATGTAATTATGGCTGAAAAGTTTTTCCTGATATTCATTTCTGTATATTTTCCAAACTGCCTATAACTTTTATTACTTTTTAATTACAAAAACAGTAATTAACCTTGATGATACATATGCTTTAAATTTAGCTTCTTTATACCAAGACACGAGTAGATGAAATTTTTAACATCTTTTCAGTATTGATCGGTTCCAGATTGTAATGTAAGTCATACAAAAACGCAAAATATATGTCTCCCTACCCAAGGGTACCTCCCTAGAACACATTGTGAAGTTCTGGAGATGTGAGACAAATTAGGTGGTTATTTCTCCAATTTTGATCAGTTTATCTGGAATCAACTGGACACTGAATTTAACCTTGGTAGTAATTACAGAGTGGTTTTAGTTAGGGGAGAGGGTACCAGGTTTGAGCACTAGACTAATGTGGATTTGGACTCTTAGCTCTATCACCTCTCAGCTGTGTTATTTGGAGCAAGTTAATTAGCTTCTCTATTCATCAGTCTCATCATCTACATCTGGAGATAATGCAGCTTACCATAGAATATTGTGCGCATGAAATGAATATGTTGAGTAATTCCTACTATTTTGGTCAAATTTGTGGGACTATATTAAATTATCATAAGGGCTAGCTGTATTATTATCATTCTGTGGATTTTTTTTCTTAGAAAGTCATTGGTTCAGATTTGTATCCAAAAAGAAGGAAAGACACTATGAAATTGACTCCAAGTCACAGAATTTTATAACGTTTTTGCCTGATTTTCATAATTCTATGGGCACCAGTCAATAATTTGCTTTACTTTATTGAAAATTGTGGAAAATACATTTCTACCCAGTGGAATTTTAAGAAAGATTATCACTGCTGTAGTATAAGATTAACTTATGAAGGGAAACTTATTATAAATATTGTATATGTCATATATACACTTTCCCCCTTATTCCTATTGAAAATCTTTTGCCCTTTATTGTGGCAGGTGGTAGAAGATGATGTATTTATGTATTGATGTATAATAGAAAATCTTTTCACAAAAAATGTAGGGTTTTGGTACTTATTACAACCAATTACGTAAAATGAAGGGAGAGTTACGTATATTGAGATTCTGTAAAACTGACCAGTAAATTCATTAAGAGCAAGTTATGCAGAATTCTAAAAGGTACAGTGCTCCCTGGAAATGTATTTTGCTCTATCAAGAAAGCAAACCTGTGCCTGTCCCTTTAATAATTATTTAGCAGAGCTGCCAACCAATTTTTTTTTTTTTTTTTTTTTTAGACAGAGCCTCAAGCTGTTGCCCTAGGTAGAGTGCTATAGCATCACAGCTCACAGCAACCTCCAGCTCCTGGGCTCAAGCGAGTCTCCTGTCTCTGCCTCCCAAGTAGGTGGGACCACAGGCGCCTGCCACAACGCCTGGCTTTTTTTTTTTTTTTTTTTGGTTGCAGCCATCATTGTTTGGCGGGCTGGGCTGGATTTGAATCCGCCAGCTCAGGTGTATGTGGCCGGCGCCTTAGCAGCGTGAGCCACAGGCGCCGAGCCCTAACCAATTTTTAAAAATTTTAGTCTTTTAGATTTTAATTACATATAACTAATCAGAATTGTGTCTTGCAATTTAATATATTTTTTTTTAAATTTGTTTCACAAACAAATTCATTGGGAAACTCTCTATATGGGCAATATTGCATGTCCTTAATCCTTGTGCTAGGTGCTTGAGACATTTTTACTCTGGGAAGTGATCAAAGTTGAAAGATAACCTACTAAGTAATTGCACAAAGTCCCTGAGATAGAGATTAGCAAAGCAGTCTTCTTCAATTAAATCTGAAGACTAGTGGAATGAAAGGGCACTTGATTCATTCATCTCTCCCCTTCTACCACATGAGAAAATAAATTCTCCGTAAACAAATGGAGAGGACTTGTCGTAGTGGCTCTATTTATAACGTTAAATTGTGAAAGGCAATTATTTTTTTCTGGAAATGGATGGAAATGTGACTCCTATTCCCATTTTATTTTTAGAGTAGCTCTTAGTATAATGTATTGCATAATGCATTTTAATGGACCTCATGAAAATTTTTGTATGCCAGCAACGACACTGCTGCTTTAGTAATTTTTCTTCAGTTTAAGCAATAGCCTATGTTAAATCAGATGGCTATAGTATTTTGACTTGCAAAATCACAAATTTTTGTCATATTTTTAAAAAATCCCTTTTTTTTCTTGCAAAATAACAATTTATTGAAGAGTAAATGTACCTGCACTGAGAATCAGGATTCATGAGCTTTAGTTCAGGCTAAAGCCCTGGATTCGCTTGGATCTACATATTTTCACTTAGAAAATATGATAAAAATCACCTTTCAGTTGTTTAGTTTTTTCACTGCCTGTAAGATCTATTGTTACAAGGTGCATGTGTAAATCAGTTATTCTGGAATCTAACATATGGTTGTCAACTGTGTTTCAGAAAAATTTCCCAAGTCCCATTAGAATCCTCAGGAGCTGGGTCCACGTAGAACCCGTATTAAGGAGGCATCTTCTCTCAGATAGATTATTTGAGCGGGACAGTTATTAACGGTGTAGCTATGCCGTACACCTCTTTACGTTTCATTATTGTTGCTGGCGATTTCTTTTGGTTGACAAAGACTCAATGTTGCTATGTAACATTATATGGAAATTGAGAACAACTAGAGAAATGTAAAGCTAAGGGAGAGACGTCTTCACTTTCTTGCTTATTTTGAAACATGTGGCAGCAGAAATAAAGGAATCAAGAAATAGTATTACTGTGTCTATTCCCTGGTTCCTGCTGCTTTTGGAAATTAGGAAAATTCACTCATCTTTTAGTTTAAATCTCTCTTTCTATTCTCTACTTTTACAAATTCTCTTTAAGTCTACTCCATATATAATTTAAATCTCCTATACATCTTTAAGTGAATGATACAACAATGGTTTAGTCCTCTTAACACAATTTTTGATGGATATGAGTCAATTTATACAAAAGTCTCAGTCAAGTTGGGCACTTTGCGGAAAGGGGTAATATAGTATAAATATTAAGGCTTAAAACTGGTTCCCAAACCTGCTGCTAATAGCGATGGGTATCATTTCTTTGTAAATAAAATTGGTACACAATTTTGTAACAATGTATAAAAATCAAATACTATAGGGTGGTGCCTGGGGCTCAAAGGAGTAGGACACTGGCCCCATATACCGGAGGTGGCGGGTTCAAACCCAGCCTCAACCAAAGAAAAACTGCAAAATCAAATACTATAAATTATATTTTTAAATGTTATATAAAGTAAAAAAAATCTTCCAAATGAAAGATAATGTTTTAATAAATCTAAAATATAATTCAGAATTTTCTACTTAAGCCTATGCATGACCTGATAGAGAACTAATGTGAAACACACCTTCTGCTTGACATTAGAACTGGAACAGGAAAGAAATTTATAAGGTAGCTCTAGCGTTTCATGTCACATCAGATTAAACTAATATTTTGATCTGTCACGAAAATCCACTTTCTAAATAATTGTGGATTTATTTTACTGAATGCTCTAAGCAAAAACTTAGAATGCAAATATAAATTTTAACTATAGTGATGTTGTATTAAGATAACAAGTCAATGGAAATAGTAAATGTAAAATTATAAGATTAAACACTAAAATGTTACATATAAAATGATAAGAAAAAGAAATATTAAATTGGAAATACTTAAAGGAAGGGATATTACCAGGTAAATGTCTGGAAAGGTACTATCCATACCTGAGTATGTTTTGATGTGCATGAATTATATAATTAGCGGTAGGAGAATCACTTCATTGTTTGAAAGCCAGAAGAAGAAATTTAAGATTTGTTTGCTTTTTGAAAGAGATCAGAATGACCTAAAAGACTTGGAAAGAAGAGTAGTTGAGTACAATTCTGGGAAAGAAAAAAATTACCTAAAGAATGGTTGAATTTAGAGAAAATAATATCACCCTAGTATTCAAGAATGATGCAGACCCTGCAATGGAATGATTGATTAAGTTGGGTAATGGCAAGTTTGAGATTATTCACCAGGAAATAGATATCTAGCACCTGAAAGATCAGACAACATATGTGGAGGGCCCTTATACAATGTATCGATCAGGCACAAAAACAGGATGGCGGAGGCGTACTTTAGGAAACCTGCTTGCAGGCTGCGCCCTGGCAACAACCTTGCCACCCCGTGCCCTTTGCGCTCATTGGAGAGATATCTAAGTCAAGAAACGGACAACAGGAAGTGTCCTAGAGTATAAATATAGAGTGCTGTAAAGAAGGTAGAGAGGTTTTCCATCCTGCTCTCCCCGGACAAGGTTAGGGCTTTTCCATCCTGCTCTCCCCGGACAAGGTTAGGGCTTTTCCATCCTGCTCTCCCCGGACAAGCTGCTTGCCCCCGATAATAAACTTGCTGAAAGCTGACTATGTTGGTGTGTTCGTCCCTGCTGGCCGGCGGCCGAGCGACACCGACAAACATAAAGCTTCTATAAATAGGAGTTACTGAAAAAATGTTTCCCATTTCTTTACCATCATATAATTTGTATTCAGTTTTTCTTCAGGATTAAAATAATCTGCTTTGACTAATTATGGATGGGTTTGAAGAAGTTGGTGACTTCCTGAAGAGAAATAAGGTGAATGGGTACAGTCTGAAGGCTTTGTTTTATTGGCGTAGACTTTTTTTTTGCAGTTTTTGGCCAGGGCCAGGTTTGAACCCACCACCTCCAGTATATGGGACTGATGCCATACTCCTTGAGCCACAGGTGCCACCCAGGGGGTAGACTTTTTCAAAATCCCTATCACCTATTCTGATATTTTTGCTATTTTCAATATATGAAGGAATTCAATACTTTTAATAAATCAGAACTCTGCAGATTCTCTCTGGACAGCTGGCATTCATGTTGTAGTGAAAACATTTGAAAATTCCTAAGGATATTCTTTTCAGTTTTTATTGTGCACCAATATAATACTATCATCACTGTATTTGTAGTTTAATAAGAAAGCTGTATGGCAAGGGAATAATCTATGTTATCTTCATTTGATTTTATAAACTGACAAATGGTTTGCACTGACCTCTCCTACCCTTATTTTGAAAGTTAAGGAGCTTATTTCTGTAGTTACTTGTTTTATTTTATACTACGTACTTAACATCTCCAATTTCTTATGCTTAATTCATTATTTTAATAAAGTTTTCAAAAACATTTTCCCACTAAATTCTCTAAACTCTAAAACTCTTGACAGGCCACCAATTAATCAGATAGAACTAATAGAAGATAGTAGTCATTTCAACCCTTGGTTTATTTTGTTTTTTCATAAATTCGTCCTAATTGTGTAGTTTTGGTGAAACTGAAAATTCTTAAACTATGAATAATAGAAGGAGGCGTTTGATTTTTTTGAGGCTTAAAAGAACTAATGTCCAATTTTAAATGGAAGATAAGATTTTATACTTTGCTAACTATAAATTATTATGAAGCCAAGCTTAAATTTCTACTAATTCCAAAATTATTATGCGTTTGAATGTCCACGATGACCTTGTAAAATTAACTATGAAAAAAACTAACGAATGGTTGGATATTTATATTTCAACCATTCCTTAGATGATTTGCATTTTCCAGCAAGCCCAGGTAATCATTCATGATGGCAGAAGGGATTATTTTAGAAGCCTATCTTTTCAGTTCATGCTTTGAATTAATATGTATCAATAGAGGGAACTTAACTGAAACTACTTCATTATTTTGAGAGGAAATAAAAGAATTCACAAAATATTAATATGGATGCAGTTGTATTTCAATCTCTCCTGCACTTAAAATCAAATATATTGAATACCATTCTATTGATAATTTGCATATTTTCATTTTCCTGCTGATAAATGTTTAGAATGTTCTTTCTGTACAATTATAAATTGGAGCCTTTATCTTTCCTTTTGCCATGAGATAAACAAATGATCTAATTTTGACTCGGCCTGCCTAATATTTACCTTCATTCACAGTCCTAGTGTCGCATGAGTTTTTTTTTTTTTTTTAATTGATATTTATTTTCTGTTTCAGCTTAAGCTCTGGTTTGACCTTCATTGCAGTATCATAGAGATCCAGAGTTATTAGAGGTCATTGGTGGTTCTTTCCTTCACAGATCGTTGACGTGATTACAGCCAGTGCCCTGGACAATACGCACCACACACTCAGCACAGTCCTAGTGCCTTGGGACATTATTCCTTTTGTTCCCATCAACCTTAGAAGATAGGTTAGCCCCCAAATTAACTCTTTTTGAAGAAAAGGATAATGAGGTTAATTAACTCGCCCAAGGTGCAGCTTTGTAACTTGAGCAAAGTCAAGCTAAGCGGCAGAGCAGGAATTGACTCAAGCAGTTTTCCAGTCCCTTGGCCACAACCACTCCGTTTTTATCTAACACATGAAAATGTTAATGGGAGCTCAAATGGACAGGCAAAGATGAAAAATGAAGTTGTGCACAAGTTCTGAGACTATTACATATGGTTTCTAGGTAGACCTGCAGTGATGAGACTCTCAATACAGGCGCTTCCGACTCAATGAAGATTTAGGGCTCTGACTTATCACAAAACCAACATACAGTGACTGTTGACTCACCTCCAAGTCTTCTCAAGAGTTGTACATTTTCAAGGTAGAGTAAGGGAGGATGGAAAAGATTAAGGCTTAGTTGAAGGTAAGAACTGGACTGAATTTATAAAAGAATAAGAAAGGCAGGATTAGGCTCTATGAGAAAAAATGAAGACATAATTCTCACCATATCAGCCTTTCCAGCAAAGAGTAGACCCACATTAGACTTATGAAGATTATTGTATTGGCATAACATCAATACAAAGACATCACACAGATGACTGAAAATTCTCAACCTTGAGGATATGTGAGGTATTATAGTTTGGGGAGTCTTCTCCACTTGAATAGAGTTTCCTTATAAAAAGTCTTAATGCGTGTGCTTCTCTGCAAGTGAAAAAGCAAGGCAATTGTTTGTTCCTGCTGCTACTGGTCATAAGAAAACCATGAAATATGGAAAGGAAGGTATAAAAATTTGAACTAATGACAGATAATTTTCTATCTATTGGTCAAGAGGACCATTTAAATATCAGTGCAAGGTACACTGTTCTGGGGATGGATACACTAAATGTCCTGACCTCATCATTATACAACTTATCCACGTAACAAAAAACACCTGTGCACCCTAAATCTATCAAAATAAAAATTAATTAATTAATCAGAATATTGAGAAATGGAGCTGATTATACTTTCCTCTTGTTTTACATAAAGGAAAATGTATCATGCATATTTGTTGTAATATATGTACTTGTAGATGAAACTTATAAATGACTCCACATATGTGGAGACTCATCCAGATATTAATATGGGTTATCATTAAGATTATGAGAGTGAGGAATGATGAGAAGAGAGTTTTCGGGTTACCTTTATGCCTCTATACTGCTTGAACTTACAAGAATAAAATTTGGAACATTTTATTTTAAAATTTGGAATATAAATAGATTTGGGGGAGAAGGTGGAGTTAATTTTACCAGGAACCTTGGTAATTTAGATTTAAAATGCCAAAACCTAAATCTGCCTCACCATCTTTGCCCCGCAATTCTCAACTTCCTGATCAGCATCTGGCAGGATGGACCCCAAGAATTTGCATTTCAACCATCTTTCTTTATGATTTTTTTATGCAGACTAAAGAGTCACTGCTTTAGAGGGTAGTTATATTAGAGATCCAGAAGCAAAATCCAATTGTAGTATGCAAGCGGGTGAGTACAAGATGCAACTATTGATAAATTTTAAAGGAAAGGGGAAAGAGTTAGGAAATTAAAATTATGCTGGCAACTAAAGTGCATTCAGTTGTCTTCCATTAATTAATTAAGAAATTAAAAATTCAATAGAGAGTTCTACCTTTTAACTTCTCAGAGCAAAGGACTTTTTTAAATTCTGAATTTTGTGTTATTGGTAGAATAAGGGAAGTGCTAAGTCTGAGTAGAAGCTTGCATCACACTACAATGCAAACACCAGAATGTGTTTTTTTCCCTATCTTTATTTCATTTCTCCAGTAGACAGATATGGCTTTTACACTGTCCTTCCTACCTATATTATCCTTAAACCTTTTCCTTGAAGTGGCAATAAATATATTTTATCCCTGTTAATTTACCAGAATCTGATATTTTTGCTGTTTTCAATATATGAAGGAATTCACTACTTTTAATAAATCAGAACTCTGCAGATTCTCTCTGGACAGCTGGCATTCATGTTTCCAGCCTTAAAGGAAATGTGCTAACATCAGAGTTTGATGAATAACTCCGTGTGTATTGTAGTTCCTTCAATAGAAATTGTTCAGAGGTTTGGAGAGCTAGTGATAAATAATTAACGAACACAGAAGCAATATTCTCACTTTATTGCCAGATTTAGAGGAAACACACAGTAAAGCTATAAACCAAGCTCTCCTTTCTCTTCTGTCTTCCCTTTGACTAGTCATTTAGTTGATTGCAGACTCTGCCACTCAGAAAACCTCCAGGCTTCTAACATATCTTCATTTTATCTTATCTATGATTCATTTTGTCAAATGAATATCATGAATATTGAAAGCTTCTGTCCTTCAAACAGCACTGAGACATGACTTTTAAAGGCAATAACGTAACTTGGATTTGGTGAGTATGAGCACATCTGCCTTTTATGTTTACTTTAAGAATATGTTTGGTTTTGAAAAGCTTTTTATGACACTAAAATAAATTGACAATTAAAAAATTGCAGCAATTAGTAGAAAATTCTGTGTAACTTTTATATAAATCTTAGGACAAAGGTCTGACTAAATCTAGCAACACAACAGTAACATAGATGAAAGTGTTTACTCCTGAAGATTGTCTTAAATTTGGAATTTTTATAGGGATACCATAGTGGAATTTTTTTTTTTTTTCAGTTTTTGGCCAGGCCTGGGTTTGAACTCACCACCTCTGACATATGGGGCTGGTTTCCTACTCCTTTGAGCCACAGGTGCCGCCAAACATAGCAGAAATTTAATACAGGCCTTTACAAAAAAAAGTGATACAGGTAGTGATAAAGAAATAATTTATTATAAGACATACTTTGTCAAGCTACTCTATATAATGTACTAACAAATTACACAAATTGATTAAATAGAACAAAAATAGTTCTATCACTCTATAAGGAATTATTATAAAAATTTTTATATTAAACATATTTATATAATCTGTCCTATTGAAAAATTAGAACCAAATATGTCTCCAAAGAATACAGCCATTGAGAAAATAAAAAGTAGGATCAGGAAAAAGAAGAAAAAATGTATTTATCTTTATGCAAGGCACAGTGCATTACAAATATTATCTCATTTAACCCTCCCAGTAGCCTGTATAATACTTAGTATGGCTGTTTTACAGATGAAGCTTAGGAGAGTATATTAACTTTCTTCAGTCATCAGGGCTGATGGGTTCGTAGCCAGCATTTGTGTTCATAGCATTATCTGATAAAATGCCCAATTTTACATTGCATGATATTAGCTTTGCATACTTGGTGATAAAACAGTGTTTCCAGGCATCAAATACTCTAAAATATATTACCATCTCTGATCTATTGGAATGAGATTACAGTGCTGTGCACACTATGATTCCAGAGTTTTAGCTTGGAACACAATTTCTGATCATTTTCATAGTTAGCTCAATAGCTCTAACCCTCCCCTATTGTCTTTCTAAGACATATTTATCTTAGTTGACAAATAAAAAGATATTAATCATGCACAACATGATTTCAAATACGTACATATTGTCAAATGGCTAAAATGAGCTAATTTATATATGCATTATCTTGCATACTTATCTTTATGGGTGAACACACTTAAAATTGTAGCAATTTTCAAGAATACGATACATTTTCATTAAGCATAGTCACAGTGTGGTACAATAGATCTTTTGAACTTACTCTTTCTACTTAACTAAAAATTTTGTCCCTTATTTTCTTACAGTTTATTTATCTATTATTCATGCATCTGTCTTCCAAGTGTTTGTGTACTTTGCTGTCTTCCTAATCTTTATTGAATTGATAATGATAGCAAAGACCATGTCACATTCATTCTTGTTTCTCCTTCAATGCACAGTGGCATTAAAGTTTGTTCCACAGAAAAGCATGTAATCCTTTAGCTATGACAGGATTACGGTGGAAGGCAGAGTGACACTCAGGACGGTTGCGACTCAGTGAAGTATCAAGGGAACGAAGGATTAAAAGGAATTTTCCTGGTTTGATTTTCAATTTAATGACACTTTGTACTTACAAAGAGTGAATACACATGAAGGACAAGATATACCTGGCAGAAAAGAAATCATGACATTTTGGGGCTTTTTTTTTTTTTTGCCCAGAAAAGACCCATCCTTGGCACAATTGATTCTACTAGCATTGACTAATTCACCACATTACAGAAACACTGACTTACTGATTCATGATGGGAACAAACTATTTTTGTTTTCCACTTCTTCAAACGGATTTATTCACTTTTATTTACTTTGCTTTCCTTGTGACTGAAAGTGCATGGTGCGGTGGAAGGAACAGAAGCCAAGAAGAGGAAATTCAAGTTCAACAAACAGCCAAGTTCTTACTTTTTTAATAATTAGATCTAAAATTTGAGATACCTCTTTGACAGTTAGTTATCTAATATAGGAGTTATACTATATGACTTACCTATGAAAATTTTGCATTTAATTTAGTGAAAATCAATAATATGTCAAAAGCAGAAAAATATATACTATAGTTTTTGCTCATTTAATAATAATAAAGAACATGATATGATATTTTTATTCTCATTAAGATAAGCCATAAAAATAGCTAAATAATTTACTTAGACTAAAACAAATAGTGGAACTGATGTTCATGCATAAGTTGTATCTCAAAGTCAGTGCTCTTGATTTAGAAGTAATTAATAAGTCGATTTTGTTTTATTCAGGTACATATTACACTGATGTAACTTACAAATCAAATGAAGCAAGTTTTCTGTGGAGAAATCAGCTGGAAATTTTCTCATAGAAACTTTAATGTGCACATGGAATTTAACTGTTGATTCTGATGGGATTACATAAATGATCATTCATAGCAGTATAGAGAATCACACACAATGTAATCTGACCTCAATCAGATGCTTATACTTCCTGAAAGTACCACAGAATTGGCTGTCTAAAGTGTGAACATCTCCAAGCTTAGAAAGTTGTTTTATTCCTGAAGGTCACTTGATTTGTAAAAGGTTTTTGTTATTGTGAAGAAAATTTTTGTTAATGCATTGAAAATTTTCCCTGTCTTTGAATGTTTGCTCTATAAAATAACACATACTAAGTTTTTACTTCACTGCACTTTAAAAACTTTAAGTATCTGAAGCTCAGCATTTCCTAATTTATAACTTTTCAAGGATTTCATGGTTCTTACCCATTCTTATTATGTTTATCCAATGCATTCTCACTTGATTGTATTTGGGTTTCTTCACTACCTTTGTAACTTTTTTCCACCTGTGTTTCCCTTTGTTAGGTTTCCCAAACATCATTTAGGTTTTGCTCAGCAGAGAGAACAGTTGTGTCATTTGCCATGTTCTTAAATCATTTTTTTTTTTTTTTGGTAATGAAGTGTAAAAAAAAAAAACAGAGAGAGAGAGAAAAAGTCAGACATAGAATTACTATATGACCCAGAATATATTTCTATTCTTTGGTACACACACCCAAGAGAAAGGAAAATGAAAAAAGGAATGCCTTTTTGAATTTGTGACAATAGTTCTACACTATTGACTCTTATTAAGCTCACAAAAACTATAAATTCTTATTATTTATTTATTTTCTGTAGGGTCAAGCTACATCATCTTACCTTGTGCTTGACAATTCATTTTTAACCTAATTTCAGAACTCCATATTTATCCATGTTAAATTTCCCTTTAGGTTTGCACTTGCATTCAAACTTGATATGATTATTTTATCCCATCCAATGTGTTTGTTCTTTCTCTATAAACTGTGTTTTCTAAATTTTTAAAAATTTTAGATGCTTTTAAATATATAATTAGATATATTTTACTAAATGTAGATAGATTATTCATAAACATTTTTGACACAGTATTCCACAAATTATAAATTATCTTGATTTATTTGAAATCTAAATTTCTTCATTATGTCCACATAATATTTTGATAGATATTGGTAAAACTTTTCTTTGGGTTCTAACTAGGGATAACAAACTCATAGACTCAGTTGGAATTCATAGTAGACATATACCGCTGGGACTTCAGAGTTTTAAAAAAATTGAAATTGGACTCTTAGGAGAGGTATGCACTCTTTGTTTTCCACCGGCCTTTGTACTATTTATTGATTTACATTTATTCCTCCCCATATTTATACTCCTCGCCTGGCCTCTGAAAGCATTTGAATTTGAGACCACCACATCATCCCCCTGATCTACTAGCTTCGTAATCTACATAAATCTCAGCAATTTATGAACTCATGCCTGGAGTTTACTAGTTACCTCCATACTAAGTGTACACACAATGTTGTTAGAAAATTAGTTTTTTGGGTTTTTTTTTGAGACAGAGTCTCCCTTTGTTGCCTTCAGAGGAATGTTGTGGTGTCTTAGCTCACAGCAACCTCAAACAATTGGGCTTAAGTGATCCTCTTGCCTCTGCTTTCCAAGTAGCTGGGACTACAGGTGCCCACCACAATGCCTGGCTATTTTTAGAGACCAGGGTCTCACTCTTGCTCAGGCTGAACTCCTGAGTTCAAACAATCCTCCCACCTCGGCTTCCCAGAGTACTAGGATTACAAGCATGAGACACTGCACCCAGCCTAGCAAATTAATTCTTAAATTTCTCCTGTGTTCAATATTAACCTCACTTGTCTTGAGTCCTTCTTGTCTACCTTTTTGAAAGGTGTGGCTTCACTTTGTTCTTCTCTCATTTTCGCATTCCTCCTGCTTACAAAAACATCGTGGCTATGGGTAGTAATTTCCCATGCAATTTTTTTCAATGCCTTGGAATTTAATTTCTCCAAAAGTAAAAACATAAACTTCATTTAGAACAGCTAGGAATGAAACCTAAAATCTTTCACTTATTTTGGAATTCAATTCCCTCTAAATGTTTCCTTAGACTGAAAATGCAAACTTTTTCAGGACCACAAATGTTACCTAAAATCACTGAATTATTAGCTGCTACTTATAACCAAAATGCACTTAAGGCTGCCCTCATCATTACTAAAGTTTAGGCAGGTTTCTTCATGAATTAATGCCATCATCTCTCTGTTCCTCTTGTTATGTTTGCAAACCAGAAATATCTTTCTTAGGGACACAAAACCATTTCTTTGAAATCATCAAGACTTATTAAACTTCCATCTTTCGGTATCTGTGGAGGGAGGTGGAGTCTAACTTTAATAGATGCCAATTAGGAAGCACAGATGGCTTCACCACATTGACTAAACTCCAGTCTTCCAGTAGTTTATTGCCGTAACATTCTCCCTCCTTTTGTTTTGGGAGAATTAAAAAGCATCTTGTCTTTCTTCTTGAAATAGTCTTGAATAAAGGATTCTTTTCTTGTTTAACTTGTATAATTTATGTTTGACATCATTAACCAAGCTGCTTCTTGCCCTTTTCTTTGGAAAGTAAAATGCTAAAATATTTTTTTAAAATAGCAGTGACAGTTGTTGTGCAGGGGGTGCCAGACTAGATTCATTAATTCTCATATCATCTTCGTAATAATGTAATGGAAACGCTCCACCATTGACCCTGATTTGCAGACCAGCAAACCAGTCTTAGAGAAGTTTGCTAACTTGCTTGAGATGATTTGCCAAGAGCAGAGAGAAGATGTCAGCCTGGAAAGTCAACTTCCTCATTCATGAATTTAACTGTTAGACTAAGCTGCCTAATTTAAGCAGCATGATAATACTATAAATTCTTCATCTATTCAGTCTTATTTTCTTGAAAATTGCATTTATCTTTATTTATCCTTATACTATATTTTTGAATTTATAGATGTGCTTTTAAAATCTGAGCTCCATGGAGTTACCAGATAATTCTTTATTTATTTTATTAAATCATAAACACATAGATCATGTATACATTAATGCATTTGTGGGGTTCAATGTGCTGATTTCATATAGAATTAGGAACCTTACATTGCACTCAAATATATATACCTCATCTTGTTTACTTAATTATTGTGTTCAGACATGTATACTCTATAATTGGTGCATAATGCAAGGGTACACGTAGGATCTATTAAGTACAAATAATCCTTTAGCACCTTAAGTCCCAACACTTTGACATTCCTCTTAGAGACGTAGTTCAGTCCAAGCCCATCTTTATTCTCAACATTTTCAGGGTTGAGGTACATGTATTACTTGTCCACTATTCTCCTTTTAGCTATAACAAATTTGGAAATGACATAGTCTCTTTCTCCAAAGGTTACACAGCCTGTGTTCATTTGCTAAACAAAGTAATGAGGCAGAAAAGGTAAATTGCAATGGCAAGAGCAACAAGATCAGTTTGCCGATAGGGGAAGCTTTTAGCACTGATATTGATGACCCCGTCTGTTGCATTTATTCTTTGTTGGAAATGACAAAAAGATTAACCTTAGAGCAATCTGCTAGACCATCCAAATGGCCATAGTGTGTGAGCTGATTATCACCTACCCTTGGGCATTCAGGGAACATTAGATTGCTGGGGGTTTTGCTTCTTTTTTACCTTTTTTAATCCTTTTACTTTTTTAGTAAAAAATAATTCTTTTCAAAAATGTCTGCTAATTTCAAGCATGATATCAGTCTATAAATTAATTTATTGATGTTTTCATTTGTATGATAGTTACTTAAGATACTTTAATTTGGTACTTTTTAAATATATTTTTTGAGGAAAACTTGATTTTTTTTCTTCATTCTTTAAAAATATCCATCAAATGGAATGTGGCAAATTTTATTTCAATTGAAGTTAAGACTTATAGCTAATTATTTGTAAAAGTTTTTGCAGATATAATTTAAAAAACACCCACATAGACACACTGATCGCCCGTCAATGCCAGAGAAATAGGCCAACTCTGTGAATATATGTATACTGCCCTATGTTCAATCTTTGGTGACTTCAGGAAATCTCAGTGAAAGTCTGAGTGAAAAATAGTTGAGAAAGTACTGAAAAATTGAATGACTTTTGTAAGGAAAACTTTACTGTAACTGTAAGCTAAATATCTAATTTTAAATGGAAACATGAAATCTCATTTAAAGCAGAAAAATTGCTTTTTTTTTTTGGAAAATGCAAGGTGCATTTTCTTCTGTGGAATTTAATAAGCTGACATGAATCAGCATCTTAGCATTCTACCTAGAAGTGGGAAGCAAAATTATCTTTGTGACCAAAACGGTGACAAATAATTACTCATTCTCAAAAGAAATTATTAACACTGCAACATTTTCAAATGCACGTTTGCCCAGAGGTGATGCCTATCTTGAAGAGTATAATTTAATGATGAGTATTCTGTCATCCTTTGTTGTTTAACTGAATGCACAA
Organism: Nycticebus coucang; assembly: GCF_027406575.1. NCBI lineage: Eukaryota > Metazoa > Chordata > Mammalia > Primates > Lorisidae > Nycticebus > Nycticebus coucang. The sequence goes on from NC_069782.1 coordinate 47,873,875, forward strand.
GTAACCAAAAACCAAGCTTTGAGTACAGGGAAAGTACATTTACTTCTGACAATGTCATACAAAAATATGAAATGTAAAAGTTTACTGGATGATAAGGTACAATACTCTAGCTCAAATAATCTTCATTTTTTAAAAATATAATATATTTGAAAAGTCAGTTGAATGCATTTCAACTCTTCTTCCATTGACATGGCTGACAATGCTGACAATGCCATTTTAGAAAAAAAAAAAAATTCTCCTTGACCTAAATAGAAAATATTTGAATAGGAAAAGATGCAAATGTGAACAAGTTGAGATCTATAGGGATGCTATATTAAATTCTATACTGATCAATGATAGAAAATTATCTTTCCTATAATTAGATGAGGGAAAAATTCTTCATGGTGTGACCCATGATTGATCACTCTTTACAACTTTGCTTGCTCATTTTAGTCACCCCTGCATCATTCTCAACTAGAGGCAAGATATTCCAACAGGATATTTTAGACCATAGACTATGACTATATCCTTATTTAATGCACTATATGATTTTGAAAAATAGTGGTATGTCTTAGCATCAATATTAATTAAGCAGAAATTTATTATAAGTCAAAATCTTGATTATTCAAGTTACAGTGAACTTTTAATAACCTTTCATTATCTCTTATGAACATAGGTCACAAATCGTTGGTTAAATCAGTTTTAAAGCTTATCACAAAACAATAGATGCTGGCATGAATACAGAGTGAAAAGAATTCTTATACACTGTTGGTGGGATGGCAAATGAATACAACCTCTATGGAAAATAGTCTGGAGATTCTTCAAAGAAATAAACTAGACCTACCGTTCCATTTCTTACAACGTTAAATAAACACTGAAGAATTGGGAATTCTAAGTATCTATGTACCTAAGAGAAATAAAAACAAACGTTCACACAAAAACCTACACTCAGCAAGTGGCTCACAGTAGTTTTATTTATAACAGTCCCAGAGTGGGAAAAACTCAAATGTCTGTCACCTAAGTGAATGGATAAACTCACTGTGGCATATTCACGTGATGAAACATGACGCAGCAATAAAAAGGCCCAGACTACTGCTTTGGGCTACCGTGTGGATGCAGCTCAGAAGCTGGACAAAAGGGGCCACAAATTATACAGTTTCCTTTAGCTGACATTTATAAAAGGCAAAATGATTAACCAGAAAGTGAATGATTATGTTCCAAAGCCTGAGAATGAGGAAACAAAGGTCATGAAGGAGGTTTGTTGGTTGACAGAAATGAATGTAGTCTCTTGATTGTATTAGTGGTTACACTACTACATACGTTTGTAAAAAGTCGTAACTTGTAACCTTAAACACAATAACTATTTTATATGTAAATTATATCTCAATGACCACAATCTTATGTATATGTATATGTATGTGGATTGGTTTCTCTGAGAAAAATGTTCCCTGCATCATTTCTCCCCTGGTAAACCACTGCAGAAAAAATACACACACATGCACATGCACACACACACACACACACACACACACATACACAGATGCATACACATACACACCCATACACACACACACACGCACCCCACAGACTATTTTTTCTTTCTGGTTTTTCCCTTCTCATCTCCTCTATTTGTTTTCCTCCAACATAGGACAAGAAAATGTGAACTGTGAATATGGTCATTGCTTTTTCTGAACCTGCAGTTTTTAAAAGCAGGTGCTGAAAGCAATGCCCGATGAAATGAAAATCAGTTTTGCCCTATGTGGTAGATAATTTTCCACGTTCCCAAATATCAGGTAGATACGGTGGAATCTAGCTTAACTTCTACCCTTGTTAATCAGGGGTTTCTAGTGAGTCTCTCTCTCTTTTTTTTTTTTATTAAATCATAGCTGTGTACATTGGTATGATCACAGGGCATCATACACTAGCTTCACAGACCGTTTGACACACTTTCATCACACTGGTTAACATAGCCTTCCTGGCATTCTCTCAGTTACTGTGCCAAGACACTTACATTCCACATTTACCAAGTTTCACATATACCCTTGTAAGATGCACCGCCGGTGTAATCCCCCCAATCTCCTTCCCTCTACCCACCTCCCCCTTCCTCTCCTCCCTTTCCCCCTTCCCCCTATTCTTAGGTTGTAACTGGGTTATAGCTTTCATGTGAAAGCCCTAAATTAGTTTTATAGTAGGGCTGAGTACATTGGGTACTTTTTCTTCCATTCTTGAGATACTTTACTAAGAAGAATATGTTCCAGCTCCATCCATGTAAACATGAAAGAGGTAAAGTCTCCATCTTTCTTTAAGGCTGCATAGTATTCCATGGTGTACATATACCACAATTTATTAATCCATTCCTGGACTGATGGGCACTTGGGCTTTTTCCATGACTTAGCAATTATGAATAGGGCTGCAATAAACATTCTGGTACAAATATCTTTGTTATGTTGTGATTTTTGGTCTTCTGGGTATATGCCCAGTAGAGGAATTACAGGATTGAATGGCACATCTATTTTTAGATCTCTGAGTGTTCTCCATATCTCTTTCCAAAAGGAATGTATTAATTTGCATTTCCACCAGCAGTGTAGAAGTGTTCCCTTTTCTCCACATCCACGCCAACATCTCTGGTCTTGGGATATAGGCTAGTCTCACTGGAGTTAGATGATAACTCAAAATAGTTTTGATTTGCATTTCTCTGATGAAGAGTTTTTCCATAGTCATGAATGGTTTCCCTTAAGTTTAACCTGTTTATGGAAAGGGAAAGGGCATGGAAGGGTGAGCAAGCAATTTTCTTTAAAGACATCAGGTAAGCACAGCTGAATTTATAATTTCTTAGCACAGTAGACTCTTTCCCAGGAAAAAATGCATATGTACAATTCCATTCACATAAACACTTAAGGTGTTCAATGATACGTGAATGCCAAGGCCACAGAAAATGGGACAGAACCCTTTCACTTATAACAGTGAGCACAGATTCTCTTATATTCTTGAAAATACCTTTCTCCAATGCCTGACTCATCATAGAATCAAATGCATTGTTAAATAGCAGCATTTATGATGAGGATGATGACAATTTCTTTTCTCAATTGAGGTAACGATTTAAAATATAGTTTAATTTTTGGTTTCTATTTCCCAGATAGTAACATTAAAAGAGCAAGAACACGAACATGAGGCAATTTGAGAAACATGACATTAGGAAATAGATGAAATTCGAATGGCACATTCAGAGCTGTTGTCTTGCCTTCTTTCATTTTCTCCAGATGTCATCTGTTCTCCGCAAAATGTACTGCCACTCTGCAAATAATCAATGTGCCACTGTGTAAGTCTGCACTGCCAGAGACATTTTTTCTGAGTCTCCACTGATTTTGTAGAACAGTAACTAAGTGGGATAACCATGGGCTGCACCTTCTCAGTAACTCATGTTCTCTTTGCCCCAGAAATGTTTTTATAAATAATGTTAAGAAGAAATAATAGCAATAATTAGGAGAAAGAAATTTTGTTGATCTTAAAAATGATGGAATTTATGTACTTTTACATATAAAAAGTATTCTCAATCCCAATTATCCATGACAATGGTGAACAGATAGAAAGGTCAGAAATGCAAATATCAGCTAATAGATGTAAATTTTTTTACATCTAAATATGCCTTTGCCTCCAAATGTTTATCACCATTGTTCAATGTAATGACCAACTTGAGCAACTAATCATTAAAAGTAAACAGTTAACTAGATGTATTGTTACTATGACTCAATTTCCTGTGGGGGTGATCATTACTTAAGATGTAAGTAAAAAGTAAGGACGATGACAAAAAAAAAAAAAAGTATTGAAATTTTCACAAAGAACAAAACTCCTTGCTATTTTTGTTGAAAATTCTTTACCCAATCACTAATTTTTGTAGTGCTTTTACTAAACCCAAGAGGGCTTTCTGCCTAATTACATTCCTTACACGATACTCAGGAACATCTCCTAGTCCCTCAGGGCCTCTCTGAGAACTTTTATTTATCTACGTTTCTCATCAGATAGCTATACTCTTGCTTTGTAGAGCAAGAAAATGACTTATGGGTGGTGCCTGTGGCTCAGTGAGTAGGGCGCCGGCCCCATATACCGAGCGTGGCGGGTTCAAACCCAGCCCCGGCTGAACTGCAACCAAAAAATAGCTGGGCGTTGTGGCGGGTGTCTGTAGTCCCAGCTGCTCTGGAGGCTGAGGCAGGAGAATCGCGGAAGCCCAAGAGCTAGAGGTTGCTGTGAGTCCTGTGACATCATGGCACTCTACTGAAGGCAGTAAAGTGAGACTCTGTCTCTACAAAAAAAAAAAGAAAAGAAAATGACTTATGAGATACTTATGAGACATATACATTTTGGTAAATTCATTAACTGTTCTGTTAATCATTTCAGTTTCCTTATCTCCAAGTTTGGGAGAAATTATAGTATATGTCCTATACATTTCTTAAGGGATTTAACAAAGTAATAGATACAAAGTGTTTTCAGCACTCCTTGGGACATTATAAGGACTAATAAATATGTCACAGTTTTCATCTCTTCTCCCATATTCCTTGGTCATCTCAAAAATTCCTTTAAAATTTCATACAGATTTTCTTTCTTTCTTTTCTTTCTTTTCTTTTTTTTTTTTTTTTTAGCGACAGAGTCTTACTTTGTTGCCCTCAGTAGTAGAGCACTGTACAGTTATAGCTCACAGCAACCTCAAACTCTTGGGCTTAAGTGATTCTCTTGCCTCATCCTCCCAAGTAGCTGGGACTACAGGCATCTGCCACAACGCCCAGCTATTTTTATAGATGAGGTCTCACTCTGGCTCAGGCTGGTCTCGAACTTGTGAGTTCAGGCAATCCACCTGCCGCAGCCTACCAGAGGGGCTGGGATTACAGGCATGAGTCACCACACCTAGCCCTACAAACAATTTTTTTTTTTTTTTTTTAAAGTCTGAAGATTTGATGCCATGAAGGGCAGTGGAGACATCCAGTGTTGGTTATCTTCCAGGCATATTTTACATGTCTTTACCTAAACATAATTTTAAACTCCCTATTTGCCCAAATTGTATACTTATTAATAAATCTTCCCAGAATAGGTTTTTCTTTTAACTTTTTCAGTACCATTGCTTTTTAAAATTTTTTTCTAGAATGTTCTTTTCTTGTTCATCAACCAGAATCTTCCCTTATTCAGCATTCAACAAACACTCATATCGTGTGGCAGAAATAATTCCTAATTATTAATAACAATGTCTTTCCACACTTCCCAGCCCCTAGCATTCTGGCAGATTTGTGTGACATATCCTAACCAATGGGATTTTAGTGACATGCAGAGGAAGTGGTTTAAAATTTCATGTACACTTCATCTCAATATGGGAACCTTAGAAGCCTTGTGTTCTTAATGATGCATCTAAAAGTTTTGAATGTTAATTAGCCTGGGACCTTGAATAACAGTGGGGCATGCAGCTCCCACCGACTCACACTGGAAATGTATGATGAACAAGAAATAAAGTTCGTAATGTCAAAACACAGGTGAATTGGGGATTATCTGTTAACCATAGCAGAAGCTAACCGGTCTTGACAAACCTACATTCTAGAGATGAAGAAATGAAAGACAAAATACTATTCTCAGGTTCTATAGGGTACAGCCTTGCTGTCTAACATGGCAGCCATCAAATCATTTTTAATTTAAATTAGTTAATGTCAAATAAAATTTAAAATTCAGTTCTTCTATTACAGTAGACACATTTTGGGTGTTTAATGGCTGTATGTGTTTAATAGCCAATGGTGGCTCTCACATTGCATGACTTACGAGTATTTCCATCTTCAGAGGCTACTATTGGACAGTATTAATCTAAAAGAAAGAATAAAGAAGGGCATAAGCTATTGTAATACGGTTTTATAATTGATAACAAGGATATGGGTACAGAAAAATATAAGAGAAAAGGTGTTGGAAAATAGAAATTTTCAAAAAATGTAATTTGGAGGGTATTTTGAGAAAAGTGGGAAGAAATGACATCACCCTTTAATTATTTAAAACTGTAAAATCTGATTCCATTGGTAGGACTTTATTCAACGCACACGGTAGAATGATATTTAATGATGTACGCAGAATTGTCAAATGCAGTGATGCAGTTTTAATATGAGATTCCTGAAAGCACTGGAGACAACTATATGTTTATCTATGTGGGCCTGGATATGTGATGAATTGTGATGTATCTATAAGGTAGGCTATTGTGTTGTTTTTCAATGTAAAATGAGTTGGATGTGCCCTCATAGTTGAGCTCCCTTGTGGTGAGATAATCTCATCTCATAAACAAAAAAAAGTCACTATAACCACAAAGTATTTCAGGCAGGCAGGGTCTGGGCACCAGTAATGAAGCTGAACTTGAACTAGCTCTGAGGCTCCAGACACTTCGAATTTCTCTAGCATAGAAACTCCAATGAGGACTGACAGGTGTCTCCATTTCTAAAACCAGTCTATTTTCTAGGATGAACGAAGTCTGGAGATGACCCTAAATATCTCTCGGAGGAGCTGGGATGTTTGGATATGGTTCAGAGGGACTCGTACAGAGAGGAATATTGGAGAACTATAAAAGTTATAGTCACAGAGCGTTTGAGTTCCCATTAAATGGATTAAGTGCATGCAATCCTGACTTTTCAATGGAATGTAACTAAAATTCCTAGTCAAGAGTGAAGCACCTATTTGAGGGCTGTGCCAAGCAAATGCTGGGAACAGGTGAACCGGGGAGCCCGAAGTGTTGATTTACTGGTGATGCATTTCCTGCTTTTATCTGTTCATTTTCTCTGATATCTTCAAGTCTGGAGTCAGGGCCGCCTGAGACTTGAGCTGCACCCTACTTGCAGAGAGAATGGTTTAAAGAAGCTCTCTCTTCTGGTTGGGGAGAAGGAAGTATAGGCCCTATGAAAGAAAGAGTGAATAGATTCCCTTTTTTAATTTATGTTCTCTGTTCTTTTCTGGCTTAGCCCCAGGCAATAGCAGCTGTGTGTCTTATGGTCTGTGAGTTCCATAGGGCAGGCGTTGCCTCATTTCTGTTGTTTGCCCACTATCTCTAAGAGGCCTGGACATACAAAATATTCAATAAATATTTATGCAAAGGAGATCAAATATAATGTGAGGCAAAAGGTAGTAAGAGTCATCATCCATAGGAACACGGAGCAATGAGAGAGACAAAGACTTCAGGATATATTAATCTTGGGGACAGTTACCCACAAATGGTTAATGCGATCAATATAGCAGGTCCCTGAAGGTTGTTTATCTGACAGGTGAAGCAGGAAAAAAAAAAAAAAGATTATGTCCTTAGAACAAGGAGCAAGTTTCAGTGAATGTTTTAATTAGACATAATAATAAATGTCATCATTTCTCTAATTTTACCCATACCGGAATAATATTGGCCACAAAAGGATTGATGCCCTATAGGGTTTAAATAACCCTCATTATCTCTGTATCGTATTATGGAAAGAAATTCTAAGTGAAGCAAGCACATCAATGCACATATGTTTATGAAGGGCCACTTTGGCTACTCTTTTTAGTAAAATGAGTTTAATTTACTAAGTGGAGGGCAAGTTTTTCTAATAATCAGCGTCAGTTGACTGTTGGGATATTCACCCTGCAGTCAGTACTTGTGAAGCAGGAATCCTCAATGAATGACCGTTGCATCTCTCTCTTGTGGGCAAACACTTTTGCTTCCATGATTTTCTGTTCATAGTTTCCCTAAAATTTTTCTGCCTCATTTTTTTCTCAGACTTCTACAATTTCAGAGTTTATGCAATGCAATAAATTATTTCACACACTATCTCCTGGATATCTTCCAAACAAAATGCCCTTCTTCTGCTATTTTGTACAGTCTACGTAGGATCTCATGATTTTATTGGATACATCAGTTGTGCAGGGGACTTGATTGTATATGCGCAAACGTGACCATTCAACTTCTCTAGTGTACCTTCCATGTAGTGTGTCCTGTAAGCATTCTGATAAATAAATCCAGTCATTTTCCCAACTTGTGCTCCCTTTATAGATACATGCTAAGAGGAAAATGTGCAAATCCTCTTTTGCACAAGATTACCTCACCCTGAGGACTCACTGGGCAATAACTTCCCCCCTTCAAATTCATTTTGTACTGCTTAACACTTACAAAAATTCTTCATTTACAGATTCTTTAAATCCAGAAGTTGAGTCCAGGCTCCTGAAGAAGTCACAGCAGTCCACATTGCCTGGCCTTCCTTTGAACTCCGGAGGTTCTGATTTCATGACCCCTTACATGCTGCTTACCTACACTTACCTCACCAAATCTTGGCTATGGATACATATAGAAAACTGATCATTCTGATTACCTGAGATGCTAAAGATATGCATCCTGAACAGCAAAACTTTTAAACGAACATTATCGAAGGGCTTTCCTATACCAGATTATAAGACTCAGTCATAATGACCTACTGTTGTACATGTGGATGGACCACATGTACAACAGTAGTCCCACAAGATTATAAGGGAGCTGAATTTTTTTGGAATCACCAACTGATGTTATAGCCCTTGTAACACGGTGGTGCAGTGTATTCCTCATGTGTTCACGATGGTGCTGATGTAAACAAAACTACTGCACCATCATTCATGTAAAAATATAGTACAGAGGAGGGTGGGAGGGAGCGAGGGATGAAAAATTACCCATGGGGCACAACCTATGTTACTCCAGTGATGGGTACACCAATAGCCCAGACTTTACCACCATATAATACATGTAATTAGATTTAAATTGTACCACTTAAATCTATGAACATTTTTAAAAAGTAAAAATATGTAGTACAAACAATTTTGCACAGTATATACACAGAAATACTTAATAATGGTAACAATTGACTATGTGGCTGGCCTATGTTTTTATTATAACAGGGGTGGGGAGCTGGTGGCCTTAAGGTCACATGTGTACTTCTAGGTCCTTCAGTGTAGCCTTTGACTGAATCCAATTTTTACAGAACAAATCCTTTTATTTTTATTAATACATTTTTGTTTGTCTTTTATAGTTTGATTTTATTTTCCAAATAAACATATTTAAAATACCAAAGAATAAAATAAGTTTCAAAAAAAGAATCCTCCCAGGTTGACTGGCATGATTAGGCACAATTAGAACATGAGTAAGCTGTAAGGGTTAGATTGACAGTGGCTATGCTGGTGATTTAGTTCTAACTTGCCAAGCCCGACTGCACCACCACTCCCAGTGGCTGGCATGCGTTTATGGGGTCTAGTGCACCAGCCTCTCATCAGGTTTTCACATTTGGGTGCTGTGTTTCTGTTTGTAGTGGAGCGTCACCAATTTCTATGATGGGCTGGACTAGAGAAACAGCTTTCCTTTTGCTCCCCACCACCTTAAACCATTCTCTCTTACAATTTGTTTTCTACCCTTACATGGCATTTCAGAGACATACTATAAAAAATACTGATTGGATCTGAATGAAAAGTACAATTTTGCATTCAATTTAAAGCTATTGTCTCTCACCAGTTCAGGCTTAACTCTAGATGAAGTACAGAGGATGGGACTGGGATGGGGCAGGGATCCTGGTCTCTTACGTCACTTTCTTCCAAACGCCCCTTCTCCCGTCTCCACCTCAACAATTCCTTGTTTGTGGTTCTCACCTAGTCTTGGCATGTGTCCATATTTGATGTATTTTCTGAAATATGTGGGTGTGGCTTCTTTGGAGACCACTGTACCACCTTTTTGTGTGGACGACTTATCTTCTAGGAGACTTTGGACATTGCCCTCGTGAGCACCTGCTCTGGTTTTACAGATGAGGTTTCCCTTCCTCTGGGAGCCCGTCCCTCTTGGGCATCATTCAGGGGTTTTATTGGGGGAGGTCACCAAATACCTTAGGAATCCTTGCTCCATAAAACATGGTAGGTGCAGATCAGCTCCCCTCCACTCCTGCTGTTTATCCTGCCTCTTCTTCCACTTGGGGTTCACTCAGCCAGTCTTTTCCAAGGTGCAGAGGAAGGAGCCTCCTTCCTGCCTTTCTGCGTGAGGGAGAAGGGGAAGTGCCATAAAATATTTCTAATAAGTTACTAGATTTTCTTTTTCTTTCCTTCCTTCCTTCTTTCCTCCCTCCCTCCCTTCCTTCCTTCCTTCTTTTCCTTCTTTCTTTTTTTACATTGCTTGGAACCTGAGAATGGCTCTTGGCAGTGATCAGCTTGGCCACCCCTAACCTCACCCTCTAGAACATGTAACAACCTCTCTTTAGAAGACAGATCTACACTTTTTACCCTTTGTCCTAAGCTTTGTGGCCTTAGTTAGTCCCTCTCAACCTAGACAAGAGGAATAGTCCTATTTACAAAATATATTGCATGAACTAGGAGCAATTGTTTTGTAATATCTGTTTTAGCTGGCCAGAAACCAGCTAAATTTTAATTTTATTTCATTCCATATCCTAATATATTTTATATTTTCAAAAATTTTGTAGTGATATGATTCTAGTTTTTGATAAGTGGAATGGTGTAGGTTGCCTTGTATCATTTTTTAATCCTTTAGATTTCTGTCACAGGTCCCAAAGGTAAGTACAGGTGACACGCCAAACTCTTGGTTTATTTATATTTCAACTAAGTACATATATATTAAATTTCTAGCATTATTTAAGGAAGGCACTCAATATGAATGGATATGTCAATCTACAAGAAGAAGCTGAGCCAAACTTAATAAAAGAGAGTTTATTTGGGGCACATCTGAGAATTTAAACATGGGAAATACTTCCAAGCTACTTGAAAAGTCCAGGGTGGAGTGGTTATAAGTAGGTTTTTAAGGAGAAAATGAGGAGACATAGCAAGGTGGTCTGAACCTGGACATACAGAGGTACTATTTGTTAACAGAGATAAGCCAATAGATGATTGGCTAAAAGCTACAAGCACTTCTCGGAATAGTCATAATCAGTGTGTGGTTAGGCCAATTCCTGGAATTAGTCACAAGAGCAAAAGAGGTCAAAGAATTTCAGGGGAGTAAGTGTGGCCTGACATCCTTTCCCTCTGAATGTTTTAATTTAATTAATCTCTAATTGTCCAATTTAGTTCTCATATCTATTTTAATCATGTAGGTTTTTTCCCATATAAAATTTTCACTGACATAGAAACTTTTCAATGCTTTGAAAAAAAAAAAAAGTCATGCTTCAATATCCCCTATGTTAAAAAGGAAAGAGTTTGGAATTTGGGGGATAAATTCAAATGATGTTGATTATTTACTGGATATGATACTTTGGTAAAGTTTCTTTAAGTATTTCAGCCTCAGTTTCCATTTTTAAAGGATAACATCTATTTTACATATTTGTGAGAATTAAATTATGCAATGAATATAAATTTTCTGGAACATAGCAGGAGAGAGATTTACATATGTTGTTACCCTTTACTTACCCTTCAATTATTCATCACTTCTTTAAGACAGTCCACTCTGAATATTTTTCCTTTCAATTTGTGATGGTGATTTCTTACTCCCCAAATAATTAATCTTTTGGAATCTGTATTGCAAAACCTACAAATCAGTTGCATTAGCCATTCTTCACTCATTTGTAATATATTATACTGAGGGTCCTTGGAGAACTATAAAAAATATATGCATTTGCCGGAGGCGGTCTTGTTGCTTTTTCTAATTCCTTCTGAATTCTATGATGTAATTAATCTGAGCTTGGTGCTCTGTCAACTTCAGTAATCCTGACGACCTTATTACACTCTCAGCAGAGAGATAAGTATTAATTGAGCACCTAAGGGAATTAGATTCTACTGTCATCATTACCAGCCAATGTTTTTAGAAACCATTTCACCCCTTAGTGTACATGAGAAACTGTATATTAAACTGAGAATGAATAGAACTGTTGTGTTTTCCAACTCATTTTTATAACAGGGGGGCAGGGCAGAGGAGGAGAGCTAGTGAGGATTCTAATAAGGAAGAAGAAAATTAAACTGCATCTGTATAGGTAAAATTGAGAGTGTATTTTCATCGTTAAAGCCATTTGTCATTGTAACAACCACTGGTTGTTGTCTTAGAGAAGTATTCTATGTGCCTGCAGTTTTAGAAAACATCTTTTCAATTTTACTTTGCTGTTTTTTGACTTGATTGCTGGAATGGTAGTGTGATTGGATACCTGAATAATAATAAATTTGGCATGCAAATTTGAACACTGGGGGGAAAAAACATGAGGAAAATAATGGTGGTGGCTTAAGCCCATGTTAAATTTATGCAAAAATGTGGTTAGCCAAATGATGAACAGATGCGGCTGAGTATTTTCATCATTTTTGTTAAATATCCTGCAAATGATTCTGGCTAGTTATACAGGAAAATTGCATCAAAATGAAGTGAGGACATGCATAAAATATTAATGACTGAGCCCCATTCAGTGAACTAAAGATAATGCAGCTGTTTTTAGCCTCCAGCTGTGGGAATATAACTTATTTTTCCTGGGTGGGGGGTGGGGAATCAGATTTCCCATTTTGTTTTATTTCAATCTAATTTCCTATTTATTCATTTTTATTTCCTTAGTTTTCTGACACTTCTTTTTTCAGGGGTATTGCCAACATAACCCCGAGTATAGGAGTCATAAAGTCAGCACTTGCAACTTCTATGTAGATTTCTGGTACTGTGTGTCAGTAACGCTTGGCAGACACCTTGGAGAGAAGCCTATTGGGATCTCAGGGCTTATCGTGCCCTTTATGATGAAAGGCCGTGTGTCTTTGCCTCTTTAGTTTCAACAGGCTAGGAATGGGCTGGGAAAACAAGGACTGGACCTCCATTCCCCACAAAATTTTGGCCAAATATGGCAGGTAGCAACTAAACAGAGATCAGCCTTTTGAAGGAATGAATAAAGGCCAACAGGCAGTAGGGAGGTGGGGGAGGCAGAACACTAACAATATGCAGGAAAGGTATTAAGCAAAATCTGTGAAGCAGAAGTGGATGCTGATGAACAGAAAATGCAGGCGGAGCAAAAAGGAAGAGACAAGTGCCTTGTTGATTGCAGTAACAGCACAGACACACACAGCCAGGCACCACGCAAACATCACTTCGTACTCCACCTCATTCAGCTATCACAGCAATCCTCAGAGTGTTACAGGAGCCTCCCAAATCCCACAGATGTGTGACACTGAAGCACAAGCAGATTAATAAACTTGTCAAAGACCACGATCATACAGCTCACTGGACCCGGCAGTGTGGCTCCAGAGCCCCGCTCCCTCTTAACCGCTGCATTACTGCATTGCCTTCAGCCAGAACTGCAGTGGTGGGAAAGAGTTGTGATGTGACTAAGTCACAATGGTAGAAGAAAGGGAGAGGAAGAAGCAGCTGCTTTAAATGATGCCAGTTTTACTTCACACAGTCTTCTATTCTCAGCCTTTGAGTCCAGTTTACAAACCTCATCTTTTGTCCTATGTGACCTGTGTGAGGCCTCCACCATCCATTCCCGTATTGGAATATTCTAAAAGTAGTATAAAGAGAGACCCAAGAAATGAGAATGAGATGTGATGAAAAGAACACAAAGTGGTCCAGGAAGAGGCATCCATGAGTGCAAATGCCTTAATATAGGAACAAGTCGGGCACATTTGAACCAGTAACAAGGCTCTGCTCTGAGAGGCTCTTTCTGTGCTATTGCAAATCAAGTAACACGTGGAGTACTGGGAGTGACTGACACAGAGGAAGGGCTCAATAGGCACCTGCTGAATAAATCGATTAATGTGTGCATGCAGCTGCAAGATATCTGAGAACTAGGGAAGGAAAATCAAATGTCACCAACATGGCGATGAGGAGAGACAAAAGACAGCTTGAATGCTTCTAACACCAAAATGAGCCCACCCCGTCTTACCTACACTTTTATTTTCCACTGTTGAATTTACCCCTGGTCAACTTCAGCCTAAAAATAGGTGAGTTTAGTACAATAGCATATTCTGAAAGAAAGAGATTATATTCACACAACTTTCGTTACAGTAGATTGTTATACCTGTAATCGTTCTATTTTACTTTATTTATAGTTGTTAATCTTTTATGGTGCCTAATTTATGAATTAAACTTTATCATAGGTATGGACATATAGGAAAAAAACAATATATATAGGGTTTAATACTCTCTGTGGCTTCAGGTGTTCACTGGGGACCTCAGAACATATCCCTCTCAGATAAGGGGGAACCACTCTACAACCAGAGGGAAAAGAAAAAGAAGCAGGGGGTGGTGCCTGCGGCTCAAAGGAGTAGGGCTTTGGTCCCATATGTTGGAGGTGGCAGGTTCAAACCAAGCCCGGGCCAAAAGAAAAAGAAGCAGGGAAGAGAGAAGGCACATAAATTGTATAATTATATATTTTTCCTTGTTTAAAAAATATCCATAGACAAAAAATCATGATGAATGATGGGGTCAGGTAAATGGTTACATTTTGTTGGTGTGTAGCATGAATGACGCGGGTCCTGAGAATGGCACAGATAGTGACAACCCCGTGGCAATAGTAGACAGGCCTGTGAACAAACACAGTTCACAACTTAAAAGAACGATGATAAAGCTGTAGCGTAGATGCTCTGGCATGGCTGGGCTACCTCACATGTCGTAAAGAGGAGAGGCAGAATGGACAGGTTTCAGAAAGTTTTAGAAAGTTTCTGACAGTGAAAATAAGTTTCATTGACAGTCCTATGTAATTTCAAGAGAATTTCAGAGCGCATTCATTTTGCCCTTAAAGTCTTTTAAAAGATGCATTGTCGGGGCTGATCCGGACATGCCCCAGGATGAGAGCCAACATTGGCGATGAGAGGAAGTCACTCTGAACCTAACTAATAAACAACTTTGAGGAAGTCCTCCTGATTGGCCTGTGTAGGTGCATGCTGCGCTCGTGCTGTATGCCTGCTCCCGCTTTGGACTGTAACATGTGCATTTCCCGAACACGTGTACTCTACTCTGATTGGCTTAGGAAAGGTATATAAGGCTGCACAACGGTTCCGTGCAGAGAGGTTCCTAGTTCCCATTCCCGTTCCTGTTCTGTCCTTTGAGCTTGCTGCATAAAAGTTACCTTTGACTCTTCGTTGGTGTCCTCGTCTCTGCTGGTCGGCGGCGCTGCGACTCCGACAATGCATATATACATAGGTTTAATTATAAAAGTTATATTCCGTAAAAGATAATTTTAGTTTTCTCAAAGAGTGTTAGACAATCATACATAGCACAGTACTCGCATACATGGCTCAGCTACCAAAAAGACAACAACAGAGAAGTAACATTTTATTCTAAAAAATATAATTGATATGCATCTTTTGAATAAAGTTAAAATTCAAAATCAGGTAACATTATCTACAGTGTAATTCATGAATGTTCTATTAGCACTTCTGCTAAAAATATCAGTGAACTTTCGGGTTGTGCACAATACTCATGTGCATTAACAGGTCTGAGAAAAATGAGAATAAAACACATTGATGTTTAACAGTCTTGCCATATTTGTGAGAAGACTTTTAATTTTGATAACATCACTCTGAAGTGCAATAGTAGAAAATATTTCCCTCTTTTGACATGTGAGAAAACTGAAATCTGAGAGATAATTTGTCGATGACCAAAAAAATTTTGTGGTAGAACAGATAGGGCCATCTATGTCTTATTTTTCCTAGTCTGGGGCTTTAACTTAATCTTTAAAGTTTACTTTGAAATAATCTAATAAACTGTGTTGATATGTCTGTGTGATTGTACTTGAATATATATATTTTAAGATCAAAGGGATTTTTCACTAAATGATGCTCAGAAACCATTTTACTGATTCTCTAGCTGAACTGTTTCGTAAGTGGTTGACCTATAGCAAAATTACAGAATCAAAACAAAGAACAAAATCATTGGGGGAGAGTGGTTGGTACTTAAATTATAGCTTAAATAATATAGCTTTAGTGTTCTTTTCTTAATAAATGAACTGTCTTTGTTCTCAAATCTAAAATGATGTTTCCCATGTATGAACTCTTGAAAAGTAATTGTTAAAAAAATTCTATTCAAGCATGACATTTATGAGCCATATTAAATTATCTGTTACTCTAATTAGACCTGAGATCTGACCATTATTGTTTAGTCACTAAAAAAAATTAATCAAGATTAAAATTTTTATTCTGTTTTCCTGATAGCAAGAACAGATGTGCCAGAGTTGATAAAAATCTTAAGATGAATTAATATTAGCAAGTGCAACAGTAAAAATAAATGATGGGATATATGAGCTAACAGGGAAATGTTATGAAGCCAGGGTGTTTCTCTGTTCTAGTGGTTGAACTTAGTTGCAGCTCACTAAGATTTATTAGATGCTTTTGTTATGCTGTTATTTATTTTATTACAAGCTTTTCTTTTGTTGTATTAAGCTACCAAATCACAGGTATGTTTTTCTAAGTAAAATTTAAATGCAAAGTTTATGACTAACTCATCATGTAATTGTTCACCCTTATAACCTCACATTTTAGCTTTTTTTAGAAAAGTCGTGATGATCTCATTAATACTGTCCCCAAAAAGAGAAAATAAATTAAGCACATTTTAATTGCCAAGATGCTTCCTAGGAAATGGTAGTTATGAGGTGAATATTAATATACCTCATTTGCATTTTGCAACCAAACAGAATACACTTCACATTTCACAGTGCACTAAGCAAAAAAAAAAAAAAAAATAGTTAATTTCTATACTTCTCAAAGATTAATCCTGTCCTGATTCTTAGAGATTTTGAATTAGCTTAAAAGTGTGAGATCATTCATTTGTTAAAAAAAAGTAGATAAAAATCACAAAAACTGATTTCTAAATTTTGCAGAATAACAGGCTAGAGTATAAAAATATCTAGAAAGAAGATTTCATAATTGAAAAAATGGTAAGAGATTTTTTTTTTCTTCTTGGAAGACCAAAATGAATCCATTGTGCTACTCTGGGAATTAGCATATCAGAGTATTAGTTGATACAATGTGTAGTTACTTCTGTAATTTATCCTGTTAATATTTATCGAGGGCTAGACAGTATACGTTGTCTTCTACACTGCCCATTTATCGAGGGCAGTATACAAGACAATCACAAAGTCAGTGCTCATGAAACTTACATTCTGATAGAAAATCTCACACCTTGTAAGACACCGTGTTAGAGTTAATGGTCTCTGCTTTCAAGAACTGGGCTTACTCTACTCATCTCCATTGTAATTGGATAGGTGGGTATGAGGTGGGTGGTGGGTTTAAGAATGGGGTAGAGATGCAGGTTAGTGATAATTCACAAGAGCCTAAGTACCTAGTGGCAAATACGCTTCAGTAAGTGCTTCAAAGAGGAGGCTGTCACTCTGTTATTCATATCTGTGCTGGTTAATTTTAGGTGTCAGTCCAAATGGATTAAGGCATACCTAGAGAAATGGTAAAGCTTTTCCTTTGCGTCTGTCTTTGAGGGTATTTCCTGAGGAGATTGGCATGCGAGTCCAAGAACTGGGGGTGGGAGAGCTCCTCTGTGGAAATGGACATCATCTCATTTGCTGAGAAGCAATTTCTTCTGTGTGTGTGTGTGTGTCTGTGTGTGTGTGTCTGTGAGTGTTCTCTTCAGCCAGTATACCAGGGGCCCTTGAGTTTTCAGGCTTTCAGTCCTGGAGTTGGCATTATAACATCTGCTTCCCTGTTTTTTTTTTTGGTTGTTGTTGTTTGTTTGTTTTTTGAATTTTTTTAATTTTGGAATATTGTAGGAGTTCACCCATTTTGGTTACATATTTTGGTTTTGTACATTTGAAGTCAAAGTTGTAAGTGTGCCTTTCACTCAGAATATATGCATCACACCAGTTAGGTGCGAATTAACCCTAACCCTTCTCCCAACCTATTTCATTTCCTTTGAGTTTTACTTCCATATATGTATGTGAGTGTTGATCAACTAGTTCAAATTTAGTATTCAGTATATGTGGTATTTGTTTTTCCATACTTGTGATACTTCATATAGAAAAATGTTCTCCAATTCCATCCAGGTTGTTACAACAATTACTAGATAATTACATTTTATGTGGACAAATGATATCCCATGGTATGTGTGTGTGTGTGTGTGTGTATATACATAATATATCACAATTTAGTAATCCATTTATGGATTGATGGGCACTTGAATTGTTTCCATATATTTGCAATTGTAAATTGTGGTGCTATGAACATTTGAGTGCAAGTGTATGTTTTTATAAATAGCTTTCTTTTTTTCCTTTGGTAAATACCTATTAGTGAGATTGCTGGAACAAATGCTAGTTCTACTTTAATTTAAGGTATCTCATACTACTTTCCATAGAGGTCATACTAGTTTGCTGTCCCACCAGCAATAAATGAATGTTCCTTTCTGTTCATATCGATGCTAGCATTTATTGCCTTGGGACTTTTTAATATGAGCCATTCTTACTGGTGTTAGGTGATATCTCTTTGTCATTGTGATTTGTATTTCCCTGATGATTAGAGATGTAGACATTTTTTCAGGTGTTTGTTGGTCATTACTATCTTCATTTGAAAAGTTTTTGTACATGTCTTTTGCTTATTTTTTAGTGGTGTTGTTTGATTTTTTCTATGATGATTTGCTTGAGTTCTTTATAGATTCTGGTTATCAACTCTTTCTTAGATGTATAGCTTGCAAATATTTTCTCCCCTTCTGTAGGTTGTCTATTTATTCTGTTTATTTTGTCCTTCACTGTGCAGAAACTTTTCAATTTGATCAGATCCCATTGCCACTGGGGTCTTCTTCATAAATTCTTCCCCTAGATGCCTCCCTGGTTTTGAGTCTTTGGGATTTGGATGGAGTCACACTAACAGCATCCCAGGCTCTCCAGCCTGCAGATGGCCTGTTGTGGGACATTGAAACCTCCACAATTGCATGAATGAATTTCCCTAAAAAAATCCTCTCCCATGTAGCTCTATTTCAATATCTCCATCTCTATCTATATCATCATCTATCTATCACATTTGCTCTGTCTCTCTGGAGAATCTTGACTAATTCCACATAGCCACATATTACTGGTGGGGTTTCACTATGAATGGGAATAAAAGTTACTGCCTAATATTTAGTAGATTCCTAATATCAGATGTTGACTTGTTTTGATGAAAGTAGTTCTCAGGATGCAGATCCATGGATTCGTATAGGGGTGAACTAAACACTTTGGAGAACTACATGATTTGGGAAATACGGCATTTTGTGGATTATTTTTATGGCACTTAGAATAGACTTACACCAACCTGCAACCCTGTTTTATCTCACAGTTTAGTCTTCCAGAAGACCAGAAAAGAGATTGAACAGGGGATGCCAACCTTGGAAACTCTGCCTTCAACCTCACAATAGCTTAGCATCTGGGCAATTTAAGAGCAGAGGAGTGAAGGCAAAGAAGAGACTGTTAAGTAGGGGTAGCGGGTGGAAATCTAACACAGTCTCTAAACTTCCCCATCTAGTACATACACCCTGTATACACAACCCCTTGAATGTGTATACAGGAGTTTGCTACTCCTTTGAGAGGGAGCTGTGTTAGGAAGGGACTCAATTTCCATGATTAGCTTGACTTCTTCCTTTTGAGTTTATCAAAAGGAGGATTATCCATTGTCAGTTGGACCTAATTATGTGAGTCCTTACAAAAGACATCTGTTGGCTGAAAGATTCCCTATTGTGGTGGGAGGTGGTAAAAGCAAGAACTGGAGTGTGGCCTCTAGAAGCTGAGAGCAGTCCCTTGTTGAAAGCCAGCAAGAAACCAGGAATCTAAAGCATAGGTGTTGCAGCCCCTAGTGGCCCCTATGGCCCTGGACTGGATCGCGGCAGGAAGGAACCAGACATGATGCGGATTAGAAGTACAAGCTTGCAGGAGGCGGGCTAACCTTATTTGCAGGATAGGCACGAGCAACCGCCACAGTAGCCTTTAATTGACACAGCACAAGACAGGTGAGGGGAGTGTTAGACAATGAATGCGTGCCTAAGGATCACCATGGGCTCGGGCTCTTTCTAGGCAAGGAGCACCTGTGGACAAATCGCCCGAGGGTCCATTCCCCAGCTGTAAATCATCTTGCACATAGAACCAAAAATTCATGAAATCTGCCAACAACCAATGAACTTGGCAGTGGGCCCAATACTCCAGGTGAAGCAGCAGCTCTGGCTGACTCCTTGATTTCTGCCTGGTGAGACTTGAGTAAAAGACACAATCTATACCGAGAGTCTTAAGTCACAGAAATTAGGAGATAACAAATTTTTGTTGTTTAAAATTACTAAGATTTTGGCGATTTGTTATGTAGCAATAGAAAACTAATGGATTCAATGGATGCATCAAATCTACGTGACTTTGTGTAAGTTACTGATTAATCTCTCTGTACCTCAGTTCTCTTTTGTAATGTGAAAGGGTTTGGACCTCCCAGAGGTAATGTTGGTTTTATTTTCATAACTGGAATAAAACTGTTCCTCCTGAGAGCATACACTTAACACTCAATATAAAAATGATTATATGAAATTTTAAATGTCATTCATTTTCCTGGCACAATTTCAAAGAGAGATATATGTAATTTTTAAAAATTTCACACATTTTTAAAATTACAAACACAAAAAATGGCCTAGAATTCTTTTTTTGCTAATTCCACACAATTTCATGAAGGGTATATAGAAGGTACTGAGTACCTTCTGTGTGCCTGTCAGTGAAAGGCACTGAGGAATCCATGAAGGATTCGGGACAACAGGAGAACATTGCTTTTCTTTTTCTTCGTGTGTGTACTACACTATAGCTGATGACAATCACATTTATCACAAGAAAATTTAATTTTCTATGTTGTTTCTTAATAGTCTGGTGATTATTCATTAAAGATATTTACTCTAATGTTTATCACTGCTGCAAAGAACTAACCAATTCATACATTGTAGGGTCCAGACTCTACAATTATCTGTACCTGAATTATTCAGTTACATAAACTGGTATTAAGAACACAGGGTCATTGTTAAATTTTTTTCTTCATTCTGAACATAAGAAAGCAAGAAAAAAAGGAAATGAGCCGGATGGGTATCATGACAGATTCCTACACATATACATAAAGACATACAGGATGTACATAAGATTGAGAATCTAGACATATGTCATATAAATTTTCTTCCTCCTCTTTTTGCAGCTGAAGGTAGAATGGCAAAAAGGCTGGTCTCCTCCAGAGAAGACCCACTTCTCTGTTTATGTGATGTACAGAAACCCATCCCTGTGTTCTCACAGTCACTCACAGCTCTGGATGTAGGGCATTCCTGCCATTGCAGAAAACTCTGTTGGATAGGCCCAATCTATATTATTTTATGTCTATCAATAACATGTAACTTCTAAGGACTGGAACATTATTCCCATCCAAGAGTTATAACTAGCCTTAGACTGGGACAAGTCACTCTGAATTATACCTGTCCAGCCTCTGTTTAAATGATCCTGGCTGCTATATTTGTGAATTGCTACATATTAACTGTTATAAAGGGTTGTTTATGGCTATCACCTCAAAGTGGGCAATTTGGTCCCATATAGAAAACTGTGCAAGGTTTTGCCACTTATTCCCATAGGTAAAGGCTAAAGTTTGGACAATTTTCTTTCACTTATGAGTGGTGCAGATGGAACTCCCACAGTATGTAATCACAATTTATCATTTCATTGTCCTAGTTGATTCCTTCTCTATTCAACTGAAGTTCAAGCATGGAAAATCCACTTTCCAATATCTTTATATCTTCTATTTTCTTCTCCTTTATTGTAAATCACATTATCTGCTAATCCATTGTACTTTCTTATCTGTATATCAGTGTAAATCATACTATTTTTCTTTTTTTTTTATTGTTGGGGATTCATTGAGGGTACAATAAGCCAGGTTACACTGATCATACTTTTATTTCTAACTGATTAGTTGAATACTATTATCAAAGTGTGGAAGGCTGACACCACAGCATCTATTTTGTAGGCCAAGTGCTATTTCCGGTACTAACAGACTTAAGTTTCTATTTCCCTGCAAACACCAGGCCTAAGTTTCTATTTCCCTGCAAACGCCAGGCCTAAGTTTCTATTTCCCTGCAAACGCCAGGCCTAAGTTTCTATTTCCCTGCAAACGCCAGGCCTCTTCTCGTAAATCACATGAGCGAAACTTGGAAACTTGCTGTTGGCAACTTATCTCCGCCAAGGCCAGGTTGCTTGGATACCTGGTGACGCAAACTTCCTCCTTCACCTACCCTTATATACCCTGGAAGAACTTTGCAATAAACGAGACTTGATCAGACTCCTGTCTTGTCTCCATTCTTCGCGTCCCTTGCCCCTTCCCATTCTCACCCCCTCCTCCAGGTATCTCTGTCGACTGACCCATGGGCTGGGTAATCAAAGTATTATACTCTATGTAAATTTAATACTTTTTTCGAAGATTGATCTCACAACCACCATTATTACAATTTGAAACTCAATTTTTTAAAAATCCAGTTCTTCTGTGAATTACATTAACAACTAGAGTACCTATATTATTTATTGTCTATGACACAATACTTCTGAAAGAATGAAAAGGCATTACCAATACTGCACCTGAATAATAGCTGTAAAGCAAGATTCTCCACAAAAGCCAGGATGCAGAGGTCACTCTAATAGTAACCCTTTGGGATTTTTTTTTTTTGTAGAGACAGAGTCTCACTGTACCACCCTCGGGTAGAGTGCCGTGGCGTCACACGGCTCACAGCAACCTCTTAACTCTTGGGCTTACGCGATTCTCTTGCCTCAGCCTCCCGAGCAGCTGGGACTACAGGCGCCCGCCACAACGCCTGGCTATTTTTTTGTTGCAGTTTGGCCAGGGCTGGGTTTGAACCCACCACCCTCGGCATATGCGGCCGGCGCCCTACTCACTGAGCCACAGGCGCCGCCCACCCTTTGGGATTTTTTAAGGCAGAAAGACTGACAAATATTTATATACATCCACAAGATAAACAAGTTTGATTATCTTTTTTCATTAGAACCCAACAAATGATCGAAGTATACCACTTTGGGGGGCTGCAATTGCCCCCTTAAGCCTATCTTATATATTTTCCAAAAATAGAAATGATAGCTATTACAGACTAGTGTTACTTTCATGGGAAATTTTAAATTATGCTATAGATTTGTCCTTCTGTTAATGATTAACAACCCACAATTAATGCTAGTTAAACCAACCGGAGTGTCTACTCTTTCATATCTTCCTCACTAGTAGAATATTATTCTAATAGAAATGGTATCATTAATTTATTTAATATAGTTGCTGGCTTGGCATCCTTTTGGGGGGCCTAACATAAGTTATCTGAAACCCGTAATACACCATCACCTTCAGCCTAGTTGACACCTCTCCTCTCTGTGTCGATGTTTACAGCACAGCTCTCTTGTTCCTCATCTCACCCACCCCAAACCCAACATGCCCACAGCTGCTAACCACAATAAAACCTAATGGTCAATTAGGCCATAGTCATGTAAATAAGTTCCCCTCTTTCCACCTGTCTCCATTAAACTACCAAATACACAACCCCTCAGGAAAGCCCGAGTGATAACACCTATGAACCTTGTGAATGTTAACAAAGGCTTAGGCCCAGAGGTGACTGGGAATGGGGCAAGTCATTCTGAATTATGCCTGCCCATCCTCTGTTTAAATGATCCTGGCTGCTATACTTGTGATTGCCACATTTTACCTGTTAAAAAGGGTTGTTTATAGTTATCACCTTAAAGTTGTTTATGGCTATAACCCTCTCTCACTTTCTCTCTCAAAATCTTTGAGATATTCAGAAAGTATGCTAGTGTAAACATTATGACATACTTGTATTTTTAAAATACATTACCATTTTTGTCAAGGAAGATTTGAAATGATGGAATATATATGATTATGATAAAATATTATTCTACTTCTGTCTCATCAAGTTTCCATTTTGCAACTTTGCTGTTTAGTTTATTTTGTGCTGCATTAACAGATTCCTAGTTAATTTGTGATAAGCAAAAATGGATGGTATCACAGTTCCAGAGGCCAGGAAGGCATATGGTGTGGAGTTTCTTACATGGTGGAAGGACAAAGTGAGGGCAAAAGAGAGTAAAAGGGAACCAAACTTATGCTTTTATTGAGAACCCACTCTGGTGATAATGACATTAATACATTCTTGAGGGTAGAGACCTCATGGCCTAAATACCTTCTATTAGATCTCACTTCCCAATACCACTGCACTGGAGATTAAGTTTCCAGCACAAAAACTTTGGGGGAAAAATTCAAATCATAGCAATTGCTATAATGTAATAAATAAGTCACAAATAGAATAATACAAGTGTTAATTAAATAGGAAGAAACAATTCCTATTGTTTTAAGTTGTCTATATTCAATTAGACAACTTAAACTGATAAAGGGTAAAATTACAGTACCTATTATGCCTTTTTATGTTTAAAGTCTTTACTATGTAAAATATTGATGAAGTTGATGAGAAAAATAGTTAATACAATGTGTAAGTCTTTCACAATTGAGAATTAAATAAAGAAATTGTTATGTTTAGCCAGTCGTATTTGTATAATTCCTTGTTAAAAGATTGGGACAATGAGGATCAAGAAGTGGTATAAACATTAATGTTCAAGTTAATCATAAAATAGTGATTTAGCAATTACAAAATCGTGAAAATATACTTTTTAATTTCCATTTTTGTTGATTTTGCTTTCTCATTTCAAATCTTTCTACTAATCTACAATAATTAAGACATTGTTGTACTGGCACAATGATAGACAAAGCGACAAATGGAACAGAATTGGGAAGTCCAGAAATAAACCCAAATGCCTATAGTCAATTGATTTTTTTTTTTTTACAAGTGTTCCAAGACCATACTATGTTTACTAAAACTGAAAAGATTATTAAGCAGTGGCCAAGCTAAGAAAGAGAAAATAAGACAGGGAATCCTTGGCTAACAGGATGGCTTAAGCAAAGTTATGAAGTTCAGGAACAAAAAAAAAAAAAGAAAGAAAACAAAACCAACCAACCAATCAAACGTGCGCGCGCGCACACACACACACACACACATATTTAGTGTTCCTGGAATATATAATACACAGCTCATGCTATAAGAGCTGTGGCTGAATGAAAATAGAATGAAATAATGACATAGGACATACAAAACTTTTCAGGATCACACCTATTCTAGAACAGTGAATCCCAGCTCTGAACTTACATCTCAAAGCATCCCTGTGCTTTAAAGTTCTTTCTCAAAACTTTCTAAGTCTTTCTCAATATTTAAAGGAGGCCAGCACTGTCAGAACCAGCTTAGCCCAGACCCCAGTAGGATTGACCCTTGACCCATGAATTAGTGAGAATTCTCCAGAGAAAAAGAGCAGGATTTCAGCTAAAGCAGAGAAAAAATTCGCCTTTCCTTCATCTCTTATTCTTTTGGATTCTCAATGGATTGCATGATACTGCCAGCACAGCTGAAGCTGGGTTTCTTTACTCAGTCTAGTGATTTAAATGTTAATCTCTTTAGGAATTACCTCCACAGATACACAGAGAAATAATGTTTTATTATTATCTATTTGGTCATCCTTTAGCCCAGTAAGGTTGATACATAAAATTAACCATCACGACCTTCTATACTGAGCACGAGATTCCACCAGATATCTTAAGGAGCATGGCACTTGTGGCCTAGCCTCACTTCCAGGAGGGCTAGCTGCAATGGATCACTCCTGCCACAGAGTGAATTTTATTTTGTTTATTTTAATGAGATTATGCAGGATTGGGCAGCCACAAAATAAAATACAGATTTGGTGTGATGGTCACTCAAGGACACAGGGCAAGTTTAGGGCTCTAACCTACCAGTGGCCCAGCACCAACAATTGGACTTGAATCAAGTGTGCAGGTTTATATTTTGGTTCTTGTCCCTTTGAGTGTTTCCTTCAGTTCTAGGATTGTCTCACCTCTTGTCTTCACCACCAGAGTGAGGCAGGGAAAGCAGCAGGAATTGTTTGCTTTGTGGCATCCTCTGTTGCTCTTCTTCCTGGCAAGTGAGCTGATATCTCAAATTATTCCATGTACTCCATGTGACACGTTAGGCTGTTCTTCAGGGGTGGTGGCATATATCTTCTCCAGGGCCTCTCAAGACTACTACTATACAACCTTAATGGCCGTTCCAGTAGGTAACTTCTCTTGTTTCCAAGTTATGTTGTAGTCACATGTTGTCTTAAGCCCTACAGTGAATGGGACAGGCATCCCTTGTATGAATGAGACAGCTGTTCTTTCTCTGCTGAGAAGTTCTCACCTATCCACCCCACTCATGGTTCCAAGTGAGAGGCAAGGTCTAGTGAACATGAAAGAGATCACATTCCAGGAAATCAGTGACTATGGCCTGAAGAGACTGAGAACTCTTCTCCTACTGATGGAAGATGTGTCTTTCTACTCTAATACATAACTTTCTGGTTGGTAAATGTAATATATCCAGAAATCTAATGATTATACATATTTTCCTATATATTATGGTTAAAACTTACACTGGTAATCATAATCAAGAAAACATATTAACTACTCTTGGGAGAAGCATTGGAATAGAACATTCGTAGATGGATAGTGAATAATTCAACATCAAGAATAATACAACAGGCATTAGACAGAGGGCGTTAGTGACCAGCAGAGGTGAACAAGGTTCCAAAGAGTCATGTCATTGTAAGAATGGCCTTGGTGCCATTTTCTTGCAATGAGAGTTATGGAATTAGCTGGGTACAGCACATTTGACAATGAACATAACACTAGGATTCCTGAACTAAATAGGAAGCAACAGTCTCCAGAGAATATGAAATTCTTATGCACTGATTAGGCAATAAACAAATACAAGTAATTTTTTTCTGTATACTGTTTTAAATATACACCCCAAAATTACTATTCCTCACGTGCTCCATTAAATCTGTAATAAAATTTTAAAGCATGTAATTTACATATACAGGAGTTTAGAGAATAAAGAAAGCCAATTTTCCAGGATATCTACCCTTCCACATATGGCCTATTGGAGACTGATAGGATCAATATAACATTATGTTTTGCTTTCTTGCTAAGACAGCAGTTCTCATCATTTATAATAAATAAAAATCATTAGGGCATATATTAAAATGCAGCTTTCCAGCCTTCAGTTTCCATAAAATAAAATATGAGGTTCCTGTGAAACACATAATCAAGGATACCTATCATGCTCTTGAGTATGATAGATCATGGTTTACAGAGAGAGATTTCTAACTAAAGAGTCGATGTGATGAGACCCATAATCTGTGACAAAGTCGGTGTATGTAGATGGTAAACTAATCTTGGGAATAAGAAGGGTTGGGTGGTGATTTTCCAACTTTTTAGCTCATGAAATCATTGAATGTTACAGATGGAATGGAATCAAGAAATTGTTTCATTCATGCTTTTCTATTTATCAGTAAGAAAGCTTGCTTTCAAAGAGATGAAATTATCTGATTGAGGTCACACAGTTTATTATGGAATCAAGACTGAGCTTCATGTTATTTCCAATGTTATACACAGTCTAAATTAATTGTTGAGTCGCTGTTGATTCTAGTACCAAGAATAAATACCCAAGCAGTTTTAATTCATAAAAGAAATTTTTAGCTACAAAGGAAGTACTTAAGAGGAAAACACCTTCAAACTGAAAAAGTGGCTGGTGTTCACTTTTTCATGTAATGTAATAATTCATACAGCAGCGAGAAAGACCAAAAGAAGATTAGCCAACCTTACTCTGAACTGGGAGTCTTGATTTGAAGTTGTATCTCATGAGTGTGTGTAAGCCTCTCCATGTGCAGACCTCTGTGTGTGGGGGTGGGTGGAAGTGGGTTTGAGAACAGAGAGTGGGGAGACTGAGAAGAGCAGTGGAGGAAGAGGAGATAGAAGCACGTTAAAAGTGAAGCAGTCACTGTGTTTTTAAGACAGCATTTCATCTTGCATATGGGAGGTTAACCTTTCAGGTATAAGGTATTACTTTATTAATGAGAGATGGGATTTTTAAGAGCCCTGTGGAATTATTATGTATTCATAATTATGTCTATCTATTTACTTGACAATATCCTACTAAGGTAGTTATGCTGATAATAAAGCTCACTATGTAATAATATTTTCATTAAATTGTATCCTAAAACCCGATGGGGATGGAAAGAACATATGGTTTTGTGTTAAAAACTGAGATTTTTTCATCCACAGAGGCACAGAAGGATCACTTCCCTAGAGATTTAAACTATTCATTGAAATGGGAATCTCTTACTAATCAGCTTTTTTTTTGCTTTTTTGAGGGTCTCACTCTCTAGTCCAGACAAGAGTGCTATGATATCATAGCTCACAGCAACCTCAAAGTCTTGGGCTCAAGAGATCATCTTGCCTCAGCCACCGAGTAGCTGGCACTCTAGGAGTCCAACACCACACTTAGCTAAGTTTTTCTATTCTTAGTATAGAAGGGATCTCTCACTCTTGTTCATGCTAGTCTTGAACTAACTTCTCAGGTGCCTCAGCTTCCCAGAGGGTCTTTCTAATTAACTTTTTTCCCTCATCTTCATCCCAGTCTTATAATCCACTTACAATTCATTTTCCATGTACTCTGACAAATTCATCCTAGATAACTAACTCATACTTCAATTCTCAATTTAAGTATCATCTTCTCAAGAAAATTTTATTTTACCCCTGCCTGTCACCTCTTATTACCTTAAAACTTATACGTGGTATTTAGGTCACATAACGCTGTGAAGTGCATAGCTATCTCCATTATTAGAAGATTGACATTCATAAAGAATAAGCGACCTTCCCAAATTCACTCTGATAATAAATGAGAGAGTGAGGATTGGGATGCACATATTTGAATACGGTGCTTATGAACTTTTTTCCCGTCTCACACTTTGCTCTCTTTCTCACTCATGCAATTCACTCTGATTTTCTGTTAATGCTGACACTGTACAAGCTCTTTCCTCTCTGTGATTAAATATTCCCTATTTCATCAATCCTATATTTCTCTTTTTCTTCTGCTGTTGCTAACTACCTCCCTTATTTTACACCTTTTCCTCCCAGCTTCATAATTATCCATAAAGTGCTATGTGGTAGACTCCTATCTTCTGTGTTTTAAACTAAACCTTTTATGTTATTTTGAAAAGTTCACGTATCATTTCTTGACTGCTAATTGCTAATTTATTTGGAGAGATACAGCATTAACATCTCTTGAAACATTTAAGATAATAAATGATATTGATATAGGCATTCCTAGCTTGGCACAGTGTGTGGGACTTTAAAAATGACAGTGAAAATTGAAATTGCTCAAAGCAACTTTACAGACAAATGGAAAGAAGCAAGATCATTCAGTGACCTAAAAAAATGCTTTTGTCAAAACATTAAAAACTCTGTTTAATAAATATGGTAAGTGTGATGAATGTAGAGGGAAATGGAAAAATAGTAAAACCAGTATTTAAGTGCATTGATTTTTAAATATTAGAAACATTAAGAATAAATGTGTCTTATTTATACAAGAATAGTTTGTACAGTGCTTGCCTTGTTCTCATATATGAATCATGACACAGAGCAAGCATCTTTTCTGTGCCTTGGTGAATCGTCATAATACTAAATTTGTACCAGCTTATGACTGTAGTCATTGTTTATTGTTGTATAACAACAGACCACGTACTTAGCTGCCTAAAATAACCTTATGTATTATCTCACAGTTCTCTGGGTCAGAAATCAGGCTGTATGGTGCTTAAGGTCTAACAGGGCTGAAGACAAAGGGTCAGCTCGGTCGGGCTCCTGTCTTGATACTCTGGGAAAGAACCACTATCATTCAGATTGTTTGAAGAATTCGATCTTCAATTTACCACTTTAGGTCTGATGTACCCACTCCCTTGCTGGCTGGCAGCTGGGGGCATTCTCAGCTCCCTGATGCACCTGCATTCTTTTTCACCGGAGTCTCCCACATCTTCAAAGCAACAAGGGAACATCGAGCACATCCTGAACTTCAAATCTCTCTAATGTCTTCTACTCTTTTAGTTTTAAAGCGCTCACATGGTTGGGTCAAGCACACCTAAATAATCTCCACATCTTAAGGACAACTGACTTGGGACTTAGTTACATCTGCAAGTCAATTCATAAAAGTATTACTGTTTGGTTGAATAACAAGGAGACAAGAATCTAAAATTCTGTCCACCGCACCACTTCTTATCTTCTGCACTTTTAATATCATGAAACATCTTTTTCATATACTTAAATGTCAAGTTTATTGTCAGCTTTGCTTCTTCTGAAACATCTTTATTCTTTTTTGTTACAAATGATTTCTTTGTTTATTTGATCATTTCTCTTACTGAGGTTCCTCTGGTGTGCAGGTCTCTACTATGTTGTTGGTGTCATCATTTCTATGATCAGTGTTACACTTTTTTCTTTGCCACACTTTCATCTTTTGATTGTCTGTTTTTAAAAATTACATACATATTTATCACTGAAAAACAAGAACTCAACACTCCTGCACACTCTGCCTGTATGAACTCCCCGCTATCTTTTTTCAGTTTGATTAAATTGAAGTTTTGCTGATACATGGAGTTTTTAATTTTACTGATACACTTTTTACATTTTTAGAAGTTATATCTTTATTTGTAAAGCTGCATGATCATCATTCTCTCCTGTTCTTTGCTAATGTTTAAAATTTTATTAATTTAAATATTTCATTTTTATAGCCATCATATTCTATATCTGGAAGGAGTTTTAAGTCACATGAGGGTCAGTAGAATTAAACTACAGAATTAGAATTCCTTTCTAGTAAATGTAAATAGAATTATTAGACACAGAGTATGATGGCTAGAAATGAAATCCTTAAAGAAATAGATGTCTATTTTATTGTAAGATTATTGTTTGAAAAATGTTGAGGGATCAAAATTCTTTCAGATAGTCAAGAGATTCGATATAATTTTCAATACATCATTTAAATCTCAGAAGTTCCTCTGACTGACAGAGCAGGTAACTGTGATAGCAAGTGTATGGGCATAAATTCCCATGAAAGAATTGTAATGATCCATCATTATTATTGTAATCAATTCATTTCACCACAGGCAATGACAAAGATTTCTCACTCTCCCATCTGCTCTCTCTGAATTCAAGGAGGTTACTCCTATCTGTCCGTCTCTTTACCTTAGTTTTGTTATGTCCAATACTTTTGCCAAGGACATGATATTTATTTCAGGTCTCGTGTATTTACAGTCTCAATTTGTGAGGATCAGGA
This sequence comes from Nycticebus coucang, assembly GCF_027406575.1. NCBI lineage: Eukaryota > Metazoa > Chordata > Mammalia > Primates > Lorisidae > Nycticebus > Nycticebus coucang. The sequence continues at coordinate 47,905,010 of NC_069782.1, forward strand.
CCTAGTCTTCCATTCCCATATGGGATCTATATTGTTTTCCAGTAGGGTCTAATTTTTTTTCTTTTTACTTTTATCTCTCTGGTCTGCGTGTTAAAGGAAAGAACTGCATGTTCTGTGTGTTTCGCTTAATTCCTTGGGAAGATCACAATGCATTTAAGAGCATCTTTGTTGCAATTTACTCAATATACAAATATTTGACATGGAAATTTTTTTTGTTTATTTGTTTGTTTTCTAATAGCTGGAGCACCATACACATGGAAGTGGAAGTCTGATGAAACATTTTTGTTGTACATTTTATTATATACACCTATATCCCTAAAGACTATTTAGCATTGGATTGCCTATCATCCATCTTCAAATGAAAGGCAACAAATTATATGTTTTACAAAAGATTTTATTTATGCAGCTCTTATTAATTTTGCTTTCCTTCTGTATAGTAACTATGTATGCATTTTTAATAAGTATTTATTGCTTTCTATTTTTACCTGTTACCTATAATGCTACATGAGACAGAAATTGGGGGGTATCGCTTATTCTTGCCTTCAACTACAGTATATATTTCTAAACTGCTTCCAGTGCATTGTTACCAATTTACAGTCCACCAGCAATGCTCCATTGGGCCTGCAGACGCCATCATCATTTTTTAATTTTAATCATACTGAATAAAATGGTATTTCAATTCTTTTTAGTTTGTATTTTATCAGTTATAAGAACTGCAAAACTACTAGCACATTTAGTTTTTGGTTTATTTCTAGCATGACTTGATATGAAAGTGTTTTTTTTGTTTTGGTTGAGACAGGGTTCCATCCTATGCCCCTGAGCAGAGTGCAGTGGGCGTGGTAGCTCACAGCAACCTCAGACTCAGGCTGTGGTCACCCTGCTGCCTCAGCTTCCAGAAGCCGCTGGGATTGCTGGGCTTTTCCGTTTTTTTCATGAGTCGGGGTCTCACTGTCGCTCAGGCGGGTCTTGAACTCCTGAGCTCAAGCAATTCTCCCTCAGCCTCCCACAGTGCTGGGAATGTGAAAGTTTTATTATGGTCCAATACATCAATCTTTTCTCTATGTTTGGTACTTTTTTTATTTAATAAAACTTTCCCTTATTCTCCCCTATTTCCCTAGAAAGGTTTGGTGTTTTACTTCTCTATATGAAGTCTATAGCCCACATAGAAATTAATGTTGTGTCTATAGCACATTTCTATAATTTATTTTTGGATAACCTATTCCAGTATATATTGGTTTATAACCCACTGACTGTAATACCAATTTAGTCATACATCAGGATGACATAAATGTGTGTTTCCATCTGATAGTGAATGCCATTCAACTGTTTGTTTCTGAACCAAAACTATAAGATACTCAATTTGTCAAAAAGATCTTGTGTGTTCTTGCCCCTGGCCTTTCATATAAATCCTAAAATTACTTTGTCAACTTCCCTGAATCTATTTGTATTTTAATCAAGATTGATTTTAATTCACTTACTTAAAATAATGATATCACACTTCCTATCCATGAGCATCCTTTCTCCACTTATTTGGGATTTTTCCAAAAATGTTGGAAGAAAACTTTGCCTCCATAAACTCCTACAGCTTTCTTATTACTTCATAGGACCATTATTTTTTGCATTGCATTCCAAATCTAATTTTTTAAATTTTAGTATTGTTTTGGATACTGACCTTTTATCCAGCAACCTTATTCCATTCTCTCATTCTTAAAATAGTATGTTTGTATATTCTATAGAATTTTATCCATGTAGGCATCAAATGAGAATGAGAATTTTGTTTCTTCCATTCCTGCTTTTAAAGGACTACTTAGCCTAGTAGCTGTTGTAGACCTCTGGCATGTATCTTTCTTCTTCTGGCTTATACAGTTCTTCAGCCTTTGTTTCCATATTGTTAATGTCATTACTTCCAGGTGTTAAATGGCATTACATTTTATATTATTTTTTGATTATCTATTGAAATTTTCACATAAGTTTTTCTCTAATAATTGTGGGATGATTTTCTTTCTTTTTTTTAAGGTAGTAAATTTATTTATTTATTTATTTATTTATTTTTAAATCATAGCTGTGTACATTAGTGCGATCAAGGGGTACAATGTGCTGGTTTCATATACAATCTGAAATATTCTCATCAAACTGTTCAACGTAGCCTTCGTGGCATTTTCTTAGTTATTGTATGTTGACATTTGTATTCTGCCTTTAGTTAAGTTTCGCCTGTACCCATTCTAAGATGCACTGTAGGTGTGGCCCCACCCATTATCCTCCCTCCACCCTAATCTCCCCTCTCCCTTCCCCTTCCTTGAAATCTTGCTGTCTTATGATTAACCTGCCTTGCTGATGTTTACTTTTGGTATTGTGTAGGAGTTGGTTTGTTAACATGTTCATTTTGTTTTAATCTAGAAAATGTATTTGGCTTATATGGCTTTTTGTTTGTTGTTTGTAAAATTGTCAGGTGTCCTAATGTATCAGGGTAGATGTGGGATAGGTTCATTTGAATTTACAAATGTACTCATTTAAAATATTAAAAAATTGAGTTACTTTTTTTACATTTTTAAATATTTCCCTTTCAGTGAAGTTGTTCATAAGTATGATTTTATTATAACTGTAGTTTTGTCCTTTGATTTATTATTCTATTGCTTCAACAAAGACCATTGGCCTAGATGTCATGCCACTAGCATTCTACTTTTGTTTCTATCACTTGTGGATTTTTGTTTTGAAATGTGGGCAAGTCACTGCAGTTGAACATGTCTTTTCATCTCTGAGACGAATTTATTATTACATATTTAGCTCACGTATTTCCAATAAGGCTCAAGTAATTACGACTGAAAATGCTACCATAATGAAAAAACAAAATCAAACCCCCAAGAATCTATAGATTATCTGCAAAATCTTGAACAAGCACATCATTTGTAGTACTTTCCTCCAATACAACATCATAGGCATCTTCTAGAACATACATGTGAATCAGATTGTAACCCTTTCACAGCAGCGAAACTTCCCAAGTCCAATATTAACTCTAGCTAACTTGAAGACTGGCAATTTTTTAACCACAATTATTTTAAACACAAATGTGAATGTTTAATAAATGTGCTTTTAGTATATATCCTCATGTTTTTAATTGTGAGACACTTTGCAATGTTTCAAAGGTCCTAATACAGAAGGCCCTGTTACTAACTTTTGGTTAGTATTCAGGATCATTACATACAACTTCTAGGGGAAGTGCTCAAACTCTGAATCAGAATAGGCAGAAATAGAAAACCTCAGAATTACTGTTAAAAATATGGAAGATCTAAAGTATCAGGGTAAAATTTTTTTATAAGTATTAAGAAAAAATTGTCTTTAGAAAGGCAGAATTATTTTCTGCTACAAATGATTTGCTTTTTGAGTGCAAGGTTATTAGTTTAAAATAAAGCTAAAATGTGTATATTAAGATACACTGAGTTCCATTCAAAATTATCTTTCACCATGGGCTTGGGATAAAATTGGACCATATTTATCATTTTGCTCACATGGAGAAAAGAATTGTACATGATTTGGTTATTTCATTGGATGTTGCATAAAGCTAAATTTGCAGGACTAGATTTAGAAAAAAGGCTAGAGCTGAGCGCTGTCACCCAGTGATTAGCATGATGGTCCCACACACCAGAGGCACCAGGTTCGAACCTTACCTGGGCCTGAGTAACAACAACAACAACAACAACAAAAGAAAACACAAAAAGAGAAACAAGGCTAGGGAGAGTTCCTCTATTTATTTCGATAAAATTCCCATTTAGGAGAAAGTACTAAGGCTCAACATTTATTTTACTATGTCAATGCCTGAAAAATTATGTACAATTTTAAAAGATGAAGAGTCCAAATAAAGTCATTTTTTAAAATTTTGTTTATTATTACTGTTTACCAATGGGGAGATGCAGTTTATTTACACCAGCAGCCATAGGGGTAAGGGGAATACAGTTAGTCAGCTATCTGTACAGAATGGACTACTTATGCAAAAATAAGAATCTCCAAAACAAAGGACAGTGGTGAGCTTTATTACCCTCCCCCAATGATCCCAGCATGCGATAATGCCAGGCAGTGGTCCCTGGGCATGCGGTGGCAGAAACTAATGTATGGAAGAAAAAGCCACAAACCACATAAAATTTTAAAGAACCCCTTTCCCCCATAACACACACACACACACACACACACACACACACACACACACACACACACTCAGTTACATATAGGATTACAAGGTGATCAATACACTTAATCAAGGAGATAACAGGAATTCTGCAGTAAAGGGAGGGTAGCTAGGGAAAAGGAGAGTTCCTAACCACTGTCAACTAGATGGGAGGGAGTATAAAAGGAGTTTATTCCCTCAGGGGACCTGTTAGACCAAGCCCACCTTATACTCATTCACAGAAGCTACTGCCCTTTTGGTAGAGGGGAGAAAAAAGTCCAAAAAGGAGGTGATATGAACCATTACCCTAAACCATTACTTCCCACTTCTTCCTCTTCTAGCCAGGAGAAAAGACCGAAAGAAAACAGTAACATCATGAACAGAGTTGCCTATCAAAGGGAAGAGTGATTGGACCACACATGGCCTTTCTCCTTACCTTCATCCTAGTTTCAATATAATGTTTGCAAGTAGGCCAGACTGTCATTCAGACCCTTCTTACTTTCTCCCTCTGTCTAACCAAAAGTCAAGGGCAAAGAAAGACCAAAATTATTTTAGCTCCTGCAAACTTTGACTTTTCAAATTACCACAATTCTTGGATTGAAGATCAATCTGTAACTAGGGCCCAATCCTGATTAAGACAATATAGGGAGAAGGTAATAATAGTCTCAAAGCCCAATCTCTATTTCTTTAATACTCTAAGTATGTGACCCAATTCATTCCACACAGTCCTTAATTCTTTTTGGGATAATGACGAACAAGGGTTAGAGAATGGATAAGGACCAACTCCATCCCTGTGTGTCCACCAGCTTTTACTGCTCTTTTGCGTAGGTCCTAAGAGGCAGTATTCAAGAAAAAGTGGGAAGATAGAACTCATGAAGTAAGACATACTAGCAAGGGAGTCTTACATAAGAGAAATGCTAAGGCATGACACTGCCTTTTAAATACAAAAAATTAAGTTCTCTTCCAATTCCAATCCCAACAGAGAAAACTGTAAGATTTTCCTCTGAGTCCTCCACAAAAACAGGAAAAAAACCCAAAACCAAAAATCTTAAAAGAGGCCAAGACAAAGGCAATTGGGCAGGCTTCAGAAGGGGTAGCATTAAGAGAGATGAATTGAAACTGGTAAATATGAAAGCTGGAGCCGTAAGCAGCACCTGGGGTCATGAGCTGCACCAGATAGGCAGTGGAGCAGGGGAAAGGAGGAACATGGGGCCAAGCCAGACAGATGAGGCTAGGACCCTTATTGGAGCACAGAATGAGGTAAGAAACATTTCAAATAAAGCAGCACCGTTCTTGCTCACCTTGAGGCTCCCACCCCTTTATGCTTCATATACCTTCGCTCAGGGAGTAAAGTGGAGGGTAGTTTTGATATGTGGCTCTTATTTCCCATCCTCCCCTAACCTGAAGCCAGGAAATTCTGGAGGTCTTTCCATGACTTCCAACAACAAAAAGATAGCTTTTGTTGTCAAAAAGATCCAAGGGGGTTGAGTGGAAAAAATATGCCCCTTGTAAGGGGAAGAGGTGGTGACAACCTGAATGTTCTCTATAGCCAGGTCCCAACCACCCAATCAGAGGAACAGAGGCATTTAACAGGATTCTGCACACAGATGAGAGAAGACCCATTTCTGTTCCTTGACTCCTAGAATTAACTCATTCACCTTATTGAGGGCAGCTGGAAGAGATCCCCTCTGGGCTCAGAGTTTAAAACAGCCACCTGCACAGCTATGATGCTTCTATAGTTCAGGACTGCCCTGGGGTGGGGAGGCACGTAGTAACCGGCCGTAATGACCAGTCACACTCACGGACTAGCTAGGTAACCAGTAACTCAATAGTAGTTAATAAATGCCCCACCAAACTTGTGTCCACAGAGAAATACATCCAGACATGAATCTTGTGGTTTGAAAGATCGTGCATAGTTGTAGAGGTCCCTGCTACCTCCCATAGGGGATCATACTGAATCCTCAGCCTATCTGGACAACTAAATTGTCCATTTACCAACCCTATGCCACCAGGCAAGCAAGCAAGACGGCTGTGCTAATCCAAAGGCTAGGCCTTGTCCCCAAGTGGGTTGAAATCATTGTAAATGCTGGACCCTTGGGAAACAGGCGGTTTTGACCTTTTCTTCTTGTTGGAGTCAAGGCCATAGAACACTCCTACCAAATTTGATTGAGAATTCTTTTTCTTGGTTTTCCCGAGTTGACATTGCTAGTATCCAAAGTGCACACCTGACTTTCATTTATCTCAGAAAAACCCAAAACAAAGGCTCAGAGATCAGAGGAGCAGTCCCAATGAAGGCCATCCATTTTGGCCTGACCAAGAATAATGTCCAAATTGTCCAGGAGGCCCTTGACATCAGGCAGGGAGAAAGGCTGAGGAACCAAAGGATTTTTATACACTGGGCACACAACTGCTCTCATGTGCACTGGGGGCACTTCGGGACCTTGCACACATCCTGGTGTGTCTAAAGATGAATATGCAGCCGGTGAAGCTTCTCTGACCCAGGGTTTTAGATCTGACTCCAGGTGATACACTTACAAAAGAATCTTAAATCCCTAAATTCTCCACTTTGGGTTTTAAAATTCTAGGGTTTTCAAAGGGAATTAGGAATTGACATTTGTTTTTGTTTTTTAAACCTTTTTTTACTTAGCTCATTCCTCCAAGCCACAGGACCAGTCTATGTTGTCTTGGTCACTCTCAGCCTCTCTCATGTTGCAGCTATTGGAATTCTGGAGGTGAGCGCTGCAGCTCCTGATCAGGCCCATTCCCAGGCTCTGCAGGAAGGGAGCAGAGCGGGAGGCGGCATGCTCCTTTGTCTTCCACTGGCTGAATGCCAAAATCCTTCACGCTACCAGTGTCCGCGAACTCCAGATAGAAGTAGCCACACTTGACCGCCCGGTGCACCTCAAAGCAGAATCCCAAACAGGAATCCTCTATCAGGTCTACGTATATCTCCTGCGCGATGGCCTCCAGCTTGTTAGTATCCAGGTTAGCCAACGAAATTTCCTCCATTTTAATTCGTTAAGCTATCGTGGAGAGGGCGCTCGTTTTACTCACGGCAGCAGCACGTCTGGCTCCGCGCCGCGCCTAGGCCTGGAGGCCTTGCAGGGCCGTATTCTTCGGCGTTGGGGACAGTGGTGTTCGCAATAGCAGCAGCAGCAGTGGCGGTGACGGCTCGGGGAATCCCAAGTCCTTCAGTTCCTTCCGGCGTATCCCGTGTTATGGGGCTGCGAGCTGAGCCAGCCCGGCAACTCGCCACCAAACCGTCTCGCCGCCTCACCCAGCCCCCCAGGCCTCTTCCGCTCCGTGTCGGGCCAGCCCCGCCTCCCCACTTCCGCTCCTCAGGGCGCCTGCGCACTGCTCCGCGCAGACTCGCGGGGCGTCTGACGCGCAAGACACCAGACAGCGTTTGAATTTATGAAAGTGAACGGGATGGACTTAGCTGTGTTTCGATTTCGTTATCTCTGCTGGTTGTAAAAAGATTGCAAGGATAATTTTTTAGGTTATTTTGTTTGTGGATGTAAACGTTCGCTGATGAATTCAGTATCCGTCCATAGTTTCCTCTGGAAAAGGGAAAGTTCATAATTATGTGCACTTTTGTGGTAGATCCGAAATACCATTTTAGGAATAGTTCTCTGGACACGTTTGATATTTTGATTTATGAGATTGGTGACCTTTATAGTACTGCTGCAGTTGTCATTTAACACCACTAGATGGTGCAAGGAAACAAATTACAGTTTACTTTTCAGCCTTTTTTTTTGTATAGGATAAAACTTAGTAACTAGGCACTAAAGGTATAATTAATATACGTGTTTGTTGATCAAATAAACCTAAGGCATTTATCTCACTTATAAGTTCATTGTAAGATCATTAAATTAGTGTGACTATAAAGAGATAATGTGCATCTCTAAAGGAGTTCAAAGAGAATTACGTGTATATTCCGTTGGGGGTGGGGAGAAAGAGGGAGGAAATCTGAAATACGGTAAATATACTGAGAAATAAAGAAAGCTTTCCCTAAAGTTATGTGCATCAATTGCAAAATGGGAGCCAGCCTACCTGGATTCAAATCCTGGAGCAAATCTTTATTTCATGGTTAAGATTAAGTATAGTTTAAAATAATCGCTTGAGGCAGTGTGTTACAATAAGCGATGGTTCAGTGTATCAGCTATTTTTAATCATATTTACTATGAAATTGAGTATGAGAAAGATCGCTGTAATATTTCCTTTATTTTCTGTTCACTTTTTTTTGTCCCCACCACCAGTATGAATAGAGCAGCATCTATTATCTTTATAATCTATCAAGAAATAGTTATGACTAAAGAAAGAAAAATTTATAAGAAGTATTTATTGGTATGTCTGATTTCATAATTTCCTTCGCATTTAATGGAGAGACATGTTATCTTTCCAAAAAGATACAAATAGGCATTTTCTAATGTATATGGTCATCAGAATACCTGACCAGTTTTATAGTTAATACTTATTATCTCACTTTATGTTTCATGAGCAGATGATTAAGTTAAACCAGTTTGGTTTGTGAGTATTCAGTTCGTGTATCTATCCAAATTTTTCTGATTTCACACGTTACCATTTTTAAAAACTACAAATTGACAAATGTGGAGCCTTTTAAAAGTCTAGATTATTTAAGATACATATACTATGTTTCTTTTAAATCTAGAAAATAATGTTTTTTTCCCATTGTAGTCTTTGTATATTGTATGTTCCCCATTCAAAATTTGGTATCATTTTAATGTAAGTTAGAATCTCCACACGGTCAAATGGTAGGCAATATAATATCATGACTAAGTGTGTAAGTTTTTGAGTCAGACTGTCTCCTACCAGTTACTGTGTGAACTTGTCCTACTTACTTCTTTAAATCTGTTTTTCCTTTGCAAAATGTTAGTAACAGTTCCCATCGTATAGCTTTGTTGTAAGATACAAACATGACAATAGATATAAAAGTCTTCATCTTGGATAAATACAGTAGTATATAACATTGTATTTTATAATTAGTACTGTGACATGTCTAGTTAGCTGAGAAAATAGAGATATTTACAGTTGTTTCCACTGACTCCGTCTCCCTAATGCCTTCTCCAAATTTAATTTAGAGTAGTTAATCACTCAGAAATCTTTTTTTTTTTTTACTCAGAAATCTTTTTATTTTTTATTTTTTTTATTGTTGGGGATTCATTGAGGGTACAATAAGCCAGTTACACTGATTGCAATTGTTAAGTAAAGTCCCTCTTGCAATCATGTCTTGCCCCCATAAAGTGTGACACACACTAAGGCCCCACCCCCCTCCCTCCATCCCTCTTTCTTCTTCCCCCCCCATAACCTTAATTGTCATTAATTGTCCTCATATCAACATTGAGTACATAGGATTCATGCTTCTCCATTCTTGTGATGCTTTACTAAGAATAATGTCTTCCACTTCCATCCAGGTTAATACGAAGGATGTAAAGTCTCCATTTTTTTAAATGGCTGATTAGTATTCCATGGCATACATATACCACAGCTTGTTAATCCATTCCTGGGTTGGTGGGCATTTAGGCTGTTTCCACATTTTGGCGATTGTAAATTGAGCTGCAATAAACAGTCTAGTACAAGTGTCCTTATGATAAAAGGATTTCTTTCCTTCTGGGTAGATGCCCAGTAATGGGATTGCAGGATCAAATGGGAGGTCTAGCTTGAGTGCTTTGAGGTTTCTCCATACTTCCTTCCAGAAAGGTTGTACTAGTTTGCAGTCCCACCAGCAGTGTAAAAGTGTTCCTTCCTCTCCACATCCATGCCAGCATCTGCACTTTTGAGATTTTGTGATGTGGGCCATTCTCACTGGGGTTAGATGATATCTCAGGGTTGTTTTGATTTGCATTTCTCTAATATATAGAGATGATGAACATTTTTTCATGTGTTTGTTAGCCATTCGTCTGTCATCATTAGAGAAAGTTCTATTCATGTCTCTTGCCCATTGATATAAGGGATTGTTGGCTTTTCTCATGTGGATTAATTTGAGTTCCCTATAGATCCTAGTTATCAAGCTTTTGTCTGATTGAAAATATGCAAATATCCTTTCCCACTGTGTAGGTTGTCTCTTTGCTTTGGTTATTGTCTCCTTAGCTGTACAGAAGCTTTTCAGTTTAATGAAGTCCCATTTGTTTATTTTTGTTGTTGTTGCAATTGCCATGGCAGTCTTCTTCATGAAGTCTTTCCCCAGGCCAATTTCTTCCAGTGTTTTTCCTATGCTTTCTTGAAGGATTTTTATTGTTTCATGCCTTAAATTTAAGTCCTTTATCCATCTTGAATCAATTTTTGTGAGTGGGGAAAGCTGTGGGTCCAGTTTCAGTCTTTTACATGTAGACATCCAGTTCTCCCAACACCATTTATTGAATAGGGAGTCTTTCCCCCAAGGTAAGTTCTTGTTTGGTTTATCGAAGATTAGGTGGTTGTAAGATGTTAGTTTCATTTCTTGGTTTTCAATTCGATTCCAAGTGTCTATGTCTCTGTTTTTGTGCCAGTACCATGCTGTCTTGAGCACTATGGCTTTGTAGTACAGACTAAAATCTGGTATGCTGATGCCCCCAGCTTTATTTTTATTACTAAGAACTGCCTTAGCTATACGGGGTTTTTTTCCGGTTCCATACAAAACACAGAATCATTTTTTCCAAATCTTGAAAGTACGATGTAGGTACTTTGATAGGAATGGCATTGAATAGGTAGATTGCTTTGGGAAGTATAGACATTTTAACAATGTTGATTCTTCCCATCCATGAGCATGGTATGTTCTTCCATTTGTTAATATCCTCTGCTATTTCCTTTCTGAGGAGTTCATAGTTTTCTTTATAGAGGTCCTTCACCTCCTTTGTTAGGTATATTCCTAGATATTTCATCTTCTTTGAAACTATGGTGAAGGGAGTTGTGTCCTTTATTAGCTTCTCATCTTGACTGTTATTGATGTATACAAAGGCTACTGACTTGTGGACATTGATTTTATATCCTGAAACATTACTGTATTTTTTGATGACTTCTAGGAGTCTTGTGGTTGAGTCTTTGGGGTTCTCTAAGTATAAGATCATGTCATCAGCAAAGAGGGAGAGTTTGACCTCCTCTGCTCCCATTTGGATTCCCTTTATTTCCTTGTCTTGCCTAATTGTATTGGCTAGAACTTCCAGCACTATGTTGAATAGTAAAGGTGACAGAGTACAACCTTGTCTGGTTCCGGTTCTAAGAGGAAAAGCTTTCAGTTTTACTCCATTCAGTAAAATATTGGCTGTGGGTTTGTCATAGATAGCTTCAATCAGTTTCAGAAATGTGCCACCTATGCCTATAAACTTCAGTGTTCTAATTAGAAAAGGATGCTGGATTTTATCAAATGCTTTTTCTGCGTCTGTTGAGAGGATCATGTGATCTTTATTTTTGCCTCTGTTAATATGGTGGATAACGTTTATGGACTTGCGTATGTTAAACCAGCCTTGCATCCCTGGGATGAAGCCTACTTGATCATGATGAATGACTTTTTTGATGATAAGCTGTAATCTATTGGCTAGGATTTTGATGAGAATTTTTCCATCTATATTCATGAGTGAGATTGGTCTGAAATTCTCCTTTTTGTTTGGGTCTTTTCCTGGTTTTGGTATCAGGGTGATGTTTGCTTTATAGAATGTGTTGGGGAAGATTACTTCTTCCTCAATTTTTTGGAATAATTTCTGCAGTAGAGGAATAAGCTCTTCCTTGAAGGTTTGATAGAATTCTGGAGTGAAACCATCCAGACCAGGGCATTTTTTGGTTGGAAGCTTTTTTATTGTTTCTTTGATCTCAGTGCTTGAAATTGGTGTGTTCAGGAGGTCTATTTCTTCCTGGCTAAGTCTAGGGAGAGGGTGTGATTCCAAATATTGATCCATTTCCTTCACATTGTCAAATTTCTGGGCATAGAGTTCCTGGTAGTATTCAGTGATGATCTCTTGTATCTCTGTGGGATCAGTTGTTATTTCCCCTTTATCGTTTCTGATTGAGGTTACTAGAGATTTTACTTTTCTATTTCTAGTTAGTCTGGCCAATGGTTTATCTATTTTATTTATTTTTTCAAAAAACCAACTCCTTGTTTCATTAATTTTCTGAATGATTCTTTTGTTTTCAATTTCATTGATCTCTGATTTGATTTTGGATATTTCTTTTCTTCTACTGAGTTTAGGCTTAGATTGTTCTTCTTTTTCCAATTCCATAAGATCTCTTGTGAGACTGTTGATGTGCTCTCTTTCTGTTTTTCGAATGTAGGCATCTAAAGCGATGAATTTTCCTCTCAAAACTGCTTTTGCAGTATCCCACAAGTTTTGGTAGCTTGTGTCTTCATTGTTGTTATGCTCAAGGAAGTTAATGATTTCCTGTTTTATTTCTTCCTGCACCCATCTGTTATTCAATAGAAGATTGTTTAATTTCCATGGCTTAGGGTGGGGTTGAGCATTTTTGTTAGAGTTGAGTTCCACCTTTAGTGCCTTATGGTCTGAAAAGATACAAGGTAAAATTTCAATTCTTTTGATTCTGTTGATATTTGTTTTGTGTCCCAGGATATGATCAATTTTGGAGAATGTTCCATGGGGTGATGAGAAGAACGTGTATTCTTTATCTTTGGGGTGGAGTGTTCTATATGCGTCTATCAAGCATAGTTGTTCTAGGGTCTCATTTAAATCTCTTACATCTTTGTTTAATTTCTGTTTAGAGGATCTGTCCAGCTCTGTAAGAGGAGTGTTAAAGTTCCCTGTTATGATGGTATTATCAGATATCATATTGCTCAGACTGAGTAAGGTCTGTTTCAAGAAACTGGGAACATTTAAATTGGGTGCATAAATATTTAGAATTGAAATGTCTTCTTGTTTTAGTATTCCCTTGACCAATAAAAAGTGACCATCTTTGTCTTTTTTGACTTTAGTTGCTTTAAATCCACATGTATCTGAAAATAAGATTGCAACTCCTCTTTTCTTCTGAATTCCATTTGCCTGAAAAATTGTCTTCCAACGCTTGACTCGGAGCTTTAATTTGTCTTTTGAAGCCAGGTGTGTTTCTTGCAGACAGCAAATGGATGGCTTGTGTTTTTTAATCCAGTCAGCCAATCTATGTCTCTTCAGTGGGGAATTGAAGCCATTAACATTTATTGAGATAATTGATAAGTGTGGTAGTATTCTATTCGTCTTATTTGGTGAGAGTCCATTGCTTAGTTTTATCTTTTGCATCAGTGTGGAGGTTAGGTTCTGTCCTTTGATTTCTGAGTTCTTAATTTGCTGTTGATCCATTGTGGTGGTCAGTGTGCAGAACAGGTTGAAGTATTTCCTGTAGAGCTGGTCTTGTTGTGGCGAGTTTCCTCAATGTTTGTATATCCGCAAATGATTTTATTTCTCCATCAATTTTTAAACTTAGCTTAGCAGGGTACAGAATTCTGGGCTGAAAATTGTTCTGTTTAAGTAGATTAAAGGTAGATGACCATTGTCTTCTTGCTTGGAAAGTTTCATTAGAGAAGTCTGCGGTCACTCTGATGGATTTGCCCCTGTAGGTCAACTGGCGCTTACTCCTGGCAGCTTGCGAATCTTTTCTTTTGTCTTGACTTTGGACAGGTTCATCACAATGCGTCTTGGAGAAGCTCGGTTAGAGTTGAGGCAACCTGGGGTCCGATATCCCTCTGAAAGCAGTGTGTCAGAATCTTTGGTGATGTCAGGGAAATTTTCTTTTATAATATTCTCTAGTATGGCTTCCATTCCTCTGGGGCATTCTTCCTCCCCTTCTGGAATTCCTATAACTCGTATGTTGGAACGCTTCATAAAGTCCCATAATTCTGACAGTGAACGTTCTGCTTTCTCTCTCTTCTTTTCTGCCTCTTTTACTGTCTGAGTTATCTCAAGAACTTTGTCTTCTACCTCTGAAATTCTTTCTTCTGCATGGTCTAACCTGTTGCTGATACTTTCCATTGCATCTTTAAGTTCCCTAATTGACTGTTTCAGTTCCTTCAGGTCTGCTATATCCTTTTTGTATTCTTCATATCGTTCATCTCTTATTTGATTCTGTTTTTGGATTACCTTTTGGTTATTTTCCACTTTATTAGCAATTTCCTTCATTGTTTCCATCATTTCTTTCATTGTTTTCAACATGTGTATTCCAAATTCCCTTTCTGTCATTCCTAACATTTCTTTACAGGTGGAATCATCTGCAGTAGCTACCTCATGGTCCCTTGGCGGGGTTGTTCTAGACTGGTTCTTCATGTTGCCTGGAGTTTTCTGCTGATTCTTCCTCATGAGTGATTTCTTTTATCTGTTTCCTTGCCCTAATTTTCCTTTCACTTCCTCTTGCTCTTTAAGTTCTTGTGCCAGTGGACTAAGGGTTACAGGACCAGAAGGGTGAGAAAGTTGAAGAGCAAAAAAGGGATGAAGGAAAGGAGGACCGAGTGATAAGAAAAAAAAGAAAGATAGAGAAAGTAGAAGGGGTGGGTATAAGGAATACTGACAAAAAGAAGAGAGGCACAGAAAGAGGGAGACAGGACAATATAGGTGTACAGTAGGGTTCTTTGACACAACCTTAAAAAACCCCACCTTCTGGGGGTGCCCATTTGGGTGGTTCCCTTGAGGTCAGCAGCTCTTTGCTAACCTGATCAGACACAGTACCCCACCTCCACCAAGTAGAGAGGAAAGACAAAAATGCTATAAATCAAACCAAAACAAGCAAACAGAAAACTTTACAGGGATAAAATTGGGTGAAAAACCAAATGATAGCGGTAGAAACACTAGCAAAAATGAAGTTCTAGTTATTAAAAAAGGCAGCAATGGGAAATTATAATTAAACTAGAAAAATTGAGAAAGAAAAAGGGATCTGTATGGAAAAGATTGAAATTAAAAAACAAAAGAACATCAACAATGTCAAAATAAACAAAAAAAAAGAAAAAAATAAAAAATAATAGAAAAAAATACACAACCAAAAACATAGCAGTTTGTATATGTTATTGAATATTGTCTGGGCAACACGTGGTCTTCTGGGGTATGAGATGTTAATCACAGTTCTGATACGACTGGAGGCTGCTGATTTCTCAAACCCCAGCAGGTAGACACCCTAAATCTCTCTTCAGCCCACTTAAAAGGCACTTTGAACTTGTAAACTTGCTGAGCAGAAGCTTTCCCAGCTTTCTTGCTGGAATCACTGCTGAAGTGGCTATCCACTTACCCAGTGTGCCAAAACCGTTCTCACTCTGCCCCTGAGGGTTAGGGCTGCAAGGCGGCTCAGACCCCACCCTTAGGCTACTTGGTTGCTGGGTTACCAGCTCCCACCCGTTTCTAGCTCTGTGACCCTGAGGGCGGAGCTTGCCGGGGCAGATCACTGACAATGGTTCCGTGTGACCCACCGCCAAACACTATTAGCTCCGTCTGGCTCAGCGGCTCAGACTGGGGCCCTAGACAACGGCCAAAGTTCTCCGCACTCCCACTCAGGCCCTCCCCAAGGCAGTGCCAAGTCCAAGGACACCAAAACAGTTCACAGGTAAGGCCTTTCTGGTTTGCAGTCTCGCTGCTACTGAACTTACAGTTGTGGGCGGGTTTAGACGGATTGAACACATGCGACCACTTGCCGGTTTTCCACTGTTTTAGTCCTCCTCTTGGGGTCCAGAAGTCTCTCGCTGACTCCCAGTATCCACATAGGAGTGATGATAGGCAGATCCCACCAACCAGAGATGCCTGGAGTCCTATCTCCCCAGTCACGGTGCCCAGATGCAAGGAAGCTGTTACTCGGCCGTCATCTTGCTCCACCTCCCTCAGAAATCTTTTTAAAAGCTCAGGGCTTTGAGACCAACCTGAGCAAGAGCGAGACCCTATCTCTACTGAAAAAGAAAGAAAAAAAAATAACTAGCTGGGCTTTGTGACCGGCACCTGTAGTTCCAGCTGCACCCTACTCAGGAGGCTGAGGCAAGAGGATCACTTGAGCCTCAGATTTTGAGGTTGCTGTTAGCTATGGCACCGGCACTCTACCCAGGGCACAGGGTACGACTCTGTCTCAAAAAATAATAATAATAAAAAATAAGTAAATAAGCTGAATCCTTGTGAATTAAGTATGGGGTGAGGGCTGCTTTTTAATTTCTAACATACTTTGATGTATGCTGGTGACAATACTTTAGCAAGGAATTAAAAGGGCTTGACAGAGGTCAGTATTTCTTCATAGTGATTTGCTTCTGTATACTTGTTCTTGCCAAATTTATCATGAAAGTTTTTGCAGACTTCATTTTCACAGAAGAGAATAAAAGATTGCTTCTTAAATCCTACTTGTATTGTGAGAACTAGAATCCATATTCTCACTTTAATAATTGAGAGGCATCTTCAATAAAATTTACTTCAAAATATATATGGATAGACCTTTGTAGTAATTGAAATTCAAATAGTCAGGATCATGGCTCAGTTTAGGTTTCCTGTCACTACTTTATTAAATTTATTCTTAGAAAAGGAACACTACCATGACATTGAAAATTTATACTGATACTTCTCACCTCTTTTCTACTCGTATCATTTCAGAAGACTGCCTTATTGTTGAAATATACAGAAACTCTTTGTGTTAAATTGATAACACACCAGAAAACAAGAGTTAGGAAAAACACCTTAGTTCTTTTGCGTATTAGGGTTAATAGCATTATTTAAGCCTTTGATATAAAAATAAAATTAAACATACAGGAATTTTCCATTATCTAAATCATTTTCTTAATACAAAGCAAGTAGAATGGATTAGTTCTTCATAAATGAATCATCTTCAAAATTATGGCTTTAAATATTTAGTGCACAAATTAAGGCAACTAAGAGGAATGTATCGTGAAATTTTAATCATCTTTAATTATTCTCTTTCTATTCAATAATTATAATATTTTCACAGGGAGAATCAGACCTTTCAAAGAGGAGTGCGTATTAAATTGTTACTTAAAGAGTTTCATTAAAAATTGAAAATCCATAAAATGTGTATTTTTAAGATTCACATTTTTTGTATGTTCACATAAAATAGAATGAGACAGCAGAATGCATCAGGGATAGATCTGGAAGTATAGTCAAAAGACCTAAGTTGCTATCATATTTCTACCTCTTAATGACATAGAGTTAGAAGGTGAATTCCGTTTTCTAAAAGAAAAAGATGGACTGCTATTTTCAAAATGTTTCTTTCAATACTAAATTTCTATGAATTAAAAAAACTAAAGAAATAGTTTCTACCCAATTAATGATCAAGTAAATATTTTTATATTGGTTCATGAAGTTCAAATGGTGAGTCCTAAACTGGGTATCTAAGGGTTTCTTATCACAAACTAATATGCTTTTCTCCAGAGCATCTTGAACCACCCTCACATTTTAGGGTTAAGAGATTTGTTTGGCATCTGAATACCAGCTGTGTGTTGTAAGTAACTCTCCTAACATCCAATGACATGGCTTGTGAGTGGTCATTTTTAGTTTAAATAGTTAATCTAGGGATTTTGACTATTATGAATTTCACTTCTGTTTAGAGAACAGTCTTTAAAACTATAGGTATTTTCTTGGGTGGTGCCTGTGGCTCAAAGGAATAGGACTCTGGCCTCCACCTACTGGAGGTGGTGGGTTCAAACACAGCCCCAGCCAAAAACCACACACACACACACAAATATATATATATATTTTTTCTTTTTTTATTACCCAGGTATTTTAAGATAACTGAGTAAAAAAAGAGAAAGAGAAGGTATGTTTTGCCATGTTATCTTCTCTTATAAACAGTACTTTCATCAGACTATGATTTATCTCAGAAATGAGCTACTGCATCTTAAGCCTTTTGTCAATAATTTGCTAAAGAAAATAGATGTGTGTCATAACTCTGTAAATACTTATATGTTCTCCCAGGCATGGCTCACTTGAAGTTTCAAATTCATCCTCTACTGTAATGCATTCTTTATAATTTGAATTTAAAAATGGATTTTTATGGCTTGAATAAGATTCAGAGGTGCCAAAATTTGACATTAAATTAGGGTGTCATGCTAAATTGCAATGTCTAAAATAAATTTATGATTTCAGTCTGCCCTACCTAACTGTGAAATTGAGGCAATGTATTAAATTTTGGTATTTATTAAAACTCTGGATTATAATCTACCAAAGGGAAAGACACAGTAATTCTACTTAGTAGAATATTACACTAATGTAACATAACAATTTTATTAGTTTTCCTAATAAAATATTTTTAAAATATGATTTCTGAAGATATCAATTATTCAGAACCACTTTGATCAATGAAAGGGCTTCTGAGGATCTCTGGAATAATTTCCACATATTAGATTCTTTTTGACTTATGATGGATTTATGTTCCAATAAACCTATCGTAAATTGAAAATATCATAAATTAAAAATTCACTTAATACACCTAACCTACTCAATAACATACCTTAGCCTAGCTATCTGACCTTTAATATGTTCAGGATATTGACATTAGAGTGCAGTTAGGCAAAACTCATACAATTCAAGTTTATTTTTTAATATGATATTGATTATCGCATGCAAATTTATTGAATAACTCACTGAAAGTGAAATTAAAATGGTTTTGTGGATATTCAAAGAAATATTTCTACTGAATGCTTATTATTTTTGCCCCAACATAAAGTCAAAAAAAAATAAATAAGCTGAATTGTTGTAAGTTGAGGACATATATATATTTTAAAAATAATTTTAAAAAATATTAAAAAGTATTTTTAAAGTATTTACGATCCTGCTCATAAAGGTTATAAGCTATTGCTTAAATAAGAATAGAAAAATTACTGTTGGTCTCTCCCTGTGTGTGGGAAAATCTACCTGGTAATATATTTGTTTTCATTTTATATGGTTATAAGGATTAATGGAGGAAAATGTAAATTTGAACACTGAAAATAATTTATGAACAGGCAATATTAATGCCATAACAATTAACAGAGACTTCTAAAAGCCCTTACCTTAGAGGAATTTCAAACTTATAGAAAATTTGCAACCATATTATGAATAATTTTTGTATACCTGCATTCAATTCAGATTTACTCATTGACATTTTGACATTTTTTATTTATTCCTTTCTATTTCTTTCCTCAAGGTTTCCTCCTTATCACAAACAAATTTAAACTACTTTTTATGATCTATTTGGTGGTAAGTTGCGGACATAATGCCTGATTATGACTAAATATCTCAGTGTTCATTTGCCTTGAGAATAAGGTATTCTCTTAATATCGCCACAATATAATTATTGCATTTGAGAATTTGGCTACTTTATGTATTGAATAATCCTGTGTTTAATATAGAATCCATATTTGATGTTTCCAACTGTCCTAATACTGTCAGTTGCATCGTTTTTTCCTGGATCCAATCCAGGCTTACATTTTACATTTACCTAATACATCTACCAAGTCTCCTTTAATGGGGAGCAGTTCAATAGTAGAGGAATTGTGAAAATAAAATAATGATGTACACATATAAAAGACACTGGATTTCAATCTAATATGAGCAGAATAAAAATATGTTTACAGATAATCTCCCTAACTAAAGACTGGGGTAAATATTCATCTTAATAGATTGGAATGGTAAAGCAACTCTGCTTAAAAATAAAGATGATTGTGAAGAAATCTAACCTATCAAAGTTGGTTCAAACCAGGTTTCTTTTAGACTAAATCTCCTCTGAAACAGTTTTACATCAGTTTTTAATATATTTAATAATTGTACTTTGATTCATTTTTCTTCCCTGCCCATACATGCCCATTAGAGAGCTCGATCTTGCTAACTATGGTTTTGCCAGACCCAGTACCTGCACCCTCAAGGTTGGCAAATAATTTCTATCATACGAAAAACTAATGCTTGGGCAACAATTAGTAAAATATGCCTGAAAGAGATATCTGAACACAGGACTCACTGAGGAAAGCTGATAACATTTATTCTACCTATCCAGTCTAATAAAAAAGGGAGAAAATTAAAATAATATCTTCATTTCTCATAAAGAAACTAAGACCAGAATTGCTAATTGAACTGTCCAACTAGTTGGTAGCAGAGTTAGGGTTAAATGTCATGGCTGCTTCTTCTAATCTTTTCTTTGGTTATATAATAGTTTATTTATTACATAATATCTACTTTTTAATTGCAAAATCTTCAGTAATGACTGCTTTCGTTTTAAAAAATATTTTAGAAGCAGCATTGATGTCGAATCAGAACCTTTCTGGCAATGTAGAATGTACTGAAGTCAGAAAATATAGCTTATAGTAATTTTTGCTTATCCATAGGAGCTAAAATAAAGTGATGCTGTATACAACATGCTCTTTAATTTTTCATGCTGGAGATTCAAAAGGAACATTTTCAGATGAGCAAACAATTCATCCCATAAAAAAGATCATGAACAATCATTTCTTGAGAGGGTTTTAGGAGTGAGATCTTTATGTGGAATTCCTTGCCGCCCAAAAGTAAGTATAATTTCACAACATCTTTGCCATTTTTTTAATTGTTTATTGCAAAATTAAGGGTTTTTTTTTTTGTCTTTTCTCTTTCTTTTGCCATAATTCTTTCCCTTGGTGTTATTAAGGAGGATTCATGTAATTGATTGAACATACTCTTTTTTTTTTTTTTTTCTAATTTGACTGATGTCCATTAGGTTTGTTTTTCTTTTTCTTCTCCCATCAAGAGTTGTCTCATATTTTCTTGAGTCAAGCTGTGAAACTGATGGGTGGGATGCTTTTACTTCTTGTGTTCCACAAACAGGCATCTGGCAAATGCCACCAAGTGAGAGATTAATTTCCTTGCAAAAACTTTAGTAAATGTAAAATTAAGAGCCAATTTAGGTACTAACAGGAGAGTATCTCAGAATCTCTCCTAGATTAATGACTGAAACTTTTTATTAAAGAAACACTGGTTTCTATCTTGGAACTTAAATCTCACATCATTTTGTCTCTTCTTTTCCTTCATTTGTGCTGAACTTGTTCTTTGCTTTTCAGTTTTCAAATGAATTCCAGAACCTTGATGTGTCCTCATCCTCAGAGATTATGAGTTGCATTCTAGCCTCGCTCATTCTATATTTTCCCAAACATTCTTCTTGACATTACCCTAACCTTACCAATTTTCACTCTGTAGTAATATGAGCAAGTACTTTTGCCACTCATTTTACCAGCCCCTACTAATACCTAAATTTTATTTTAGTCAACTGTGAGTAAATTCTTAATGTAACACTCAGGCAGTTTTCTCTCACTCCCTGTGTGGTTGTCACTTTCTTTAGGTACCAAGGCCTTGTATTTTATAGGAAAGATAAAACATAGATGAGCACACAACCACTGGCACTTAGCACAATGCCATGTACACAGGAGGTCCTTCAGACCCTGTGTACCATCAGGGTTTATTTCACCAAAATTTAGATTTGAGTTTTGTTTTAGTATTTCCAACTATTAGTAAAATTAACATTTCATAAAATGTTAACACTCTTTCAAAGAATAAAATGTAAATCTAATTATTTTGAAATAGAACATCCTATTTATGAATCCATTAGGTATTTCTCCAAATCTAAGCAACATTATGTATATCTTGAAACATTTTGCCATTACATCATCATAGGAACTGTTTCATCATTAATCATCAGTTATTCTCAGTTATGTTTTAAAAGACAAAAAAAAAAAAAAAACGATAGAATCTTCTGAATTCCCAGAATATAGACTGAGGGCCAAATTCTCTTACTCTTACCAAAATTTTATTGATT
The DNA here is from genome assembly GCF_027406575.1 of Nycticebus coucang. Taxonomy (NCBI): domain Eukaryota; kingdom Metazoa; phylum Chordata; class Mammalia; order Primates; family Lorisidae; genus Nycticebus; species Nycticebus coucang. The sequence goes on from NC_069782.1 coordinate 47,926,869, forward strand.
TCTCTTACTCTATTATCATGTAACATAGGATGTGATGACTTTATAACATAGTATTTAAGTTGTGGAATATAAAAGAGAAGAATAAACGTCATTCAGGGAACTTATCTCATCTTCCAGGAAAGGGTTTAGTATGTTTTGGGATGTATACAGGATGGTTGAATCATGGCAGGGGGAATTTTGACCTTGTTATTATATTTAACATTTAGAGATTAAATATGGTTTAAAGAGATGTGTGTGGGTGCTAGGTTGATATGGAGGTAGACTTGTTATTAATTGTATTTGTCAACTGGGCCATGGGATACCAAATATTCGATGCAACATTATTCTGGGTAAGTGTCTATGAGAATGTTTCTGGATGAGGTTAAATTTGAATCAGTAAACTGAGTAGACTTTCTTTCTCAATGTGTATAGGCATCTTCTAATCCCTTGAAGGTTGGAATAGAATGAGAGGCTGAGTTAGAAAGAGTTCTCCTTTTCTGTTTGACTGCCTTTTGGCTAGAAGATCAACCCTTTCCTACCTTAGTACTTGGACTTGAACCAAAATTTACAATACTTGGGTATCCTGGGTCTGGACTTCTCAGCCTCCATATTTGTGAGTCAATTCCTTATAATAATATTGGGGTGTGTGTGTGCATATGTGGTATGTACATGTATTATATATGTGCATAGATATAGAATGTGTATTTATATACATATATACACATACACACATTCTAATGGTTCTATCTATGCATAGATAGAGAACATGTACATATTTTGATATATATACACACTAGTACATACACACATACCTTCTACTGGTTCTGTTTCTCTGGAGAACCCTTACTGATACAGATTTTGGTAAATACTTATTTGTACGCAGTCACATTTATTAATGTATTGTCCATGCCTGGTTTATCTTTAACAGCAGTGTTAAATAGTTGCAACTGTGAACATGTGGTTCATAAAGCTAAAATATGGCCATTTTAGAAAAAGTTGAACTCATGCTATTTCCTTTAGAAAGACAAAAAAGTAAAAGACTTATATCTTCAAGTTTCTTTCTTCTGTTGCTTAAAATGTTGCATAAACTTTTAAGAAGTATGAATAAAAGGAGGGGAGACCATATCCATAAAGTGATTCATATTTTATTGGACATATTGATAATTTATAATTTTTCATTTTCTGCCCTAATGAAATAGAGAATAAAACAGAGGGAGAAGGCATTTACAATTATTAGTGAATCAGAAGATGAATTCAGAGAGACAGATGACAATACTCTTAATAAATTGCAATATGGATCATATGTGGTGTAAGAAAAATCTCAGACAATGACACAGTGAGTCTTCAGATGGGAAGACTAAGGTGAATTTTCTCAAACTCAAGCATGTATAAGTTAACAATTTATTTCCAAGGACAATAGATAGTATGACAATTCCATCCAGTTAATAATTAAATAGAAAAGACTTCACACAGCAGTGTTCTACAGCAAGAACCTATACTTCATGATTCTGTTAAAAGGATTTTTCATCCATCGTGATGTTTGTACACCAAAATTTACTTGATTAGAAAAAGGTTTGCAATGGTTAAATTTGTTTAAAAATTTCTAATATAGTCGTCTTCTCCTATTTCTTTGTTGTTAGTTCTATGAATCACTTCTTAAAAGACAAAATTCTTTGTAAAAAGCTCTGTTGGATCCAGATGGAAAATAAAGGTGATGATTTTTTGACATATTAAGGGTTAAATACTAATGAGAGGAAAAAAGAAGCAAATAGAAGAAATAGACTCAGTCGAGGTAGAGTTAGTGGTTTTAATTAATAGGTTTTTGAAATGAGAATACTATTTCTGTATTTTATGTTGTCTTTTTTCATTCCTTTGGGAAGTGAGCCTATCTGCATGACACACAAAATCTCAAGCATTTATCTATAAACTGGCCTTATCATGAGCTTTCTTTCCACAACACTTAATTGGATGTGCTCCTGAAACAGTGCAGTGCAATGAAATTCTCTTCTAGTTAAACACAAATGCTCTTACCATCTTTCTCTAGATCAAATGTCTGGTTCCTGGAGTTATTCTTTTGTTCTGTAGTTTTTTCTTTGTGTGCCTACCTCTCCCTTAATTTTTAATTAAATAGATATCCTCAGCGTTAGATGATAGTATGCTTACCACTGTTTCTTTGATGACTTTTTCTTGGGAGTTTTAAGAAAATAACAAGACAGAGATTTTTTGTTTGTTTTGTTTTTTTTAATGTGGTGGCTATTACATTTGTAACACCAAGATACTTACCCTAAAAAATCCTGGATATATTAACAAGGGACAGCACAGAATACTAGAAATAAAAATACTTTCAATGTTAAGATAAGCAAAGAAAATATCAAAGATTTATTTTCTTACACCTTAAAAATGTAGTTAGTATTTTGTTCTGTGACAGACTATACATTTTGACACTACACTTGGTGATTGAGAGAGACAAGTTAGGTTGATGGTTTCAAGCTTAAATTTGGCAGTTTGCAAACTACTGAACATTTTCTCGTTTTTATCCACTTTTCCCTAAACAGAGTTCATTACAATTCTATAGAAATCTTACTGTATAATATAAATTTTTCCCTGGGGATATTACCATGGATGAAGACAATAAAAAAGATAAAAGTGGGACACATCTTACTAGTTTCTGATTTGATGCCAATAGCTATCTTATGGTAAGGTCTCAAAAGAATAAATTTCTAACATCTCTGGTTTTATTCATTTCTAAATTTTTTTATCTTCACTTTTATTATCCTCTGAAGCTACAGTCTAGGCCACATACTATTTGTATGATCCTAGGCAATTTCGATAACAACTTGGACTTAATTACATCATTTGTAAAATGGACATTAAAATAGCACTTCCCTTCAAAGGCCATTGTGGGGTAAAATAAAATATAAATTGTTTAAAAGAATGTTGAGCATCAAGTGTTTAGTAAATATAGTATGTTTTTATTTCACATATTGATGTGGAAGGAGGATGAATCTTTGAATTCAAATGATCCTAGTTTTCAATCTCTTGTTTCTATTTTCAGTAAATATTGAGGTTTGTGTATGTTTGGAACTGGAAGTACAATGATAAAGAGGCCCAGTCCCTCTTTCAAAGGGCTGCTTAATGGAGATGTGGGAGACACACAAACACTTGCAATTAAGGAGTATTAAAGCTATAATAGGAGTATACATAGAATTCTATAGGTACACTCATGATTGAGTTGTCGGTTCTAAATGCAAAGAAGGAAAATCTTCACAGGAACAAGAACCTTGTGCCACGAGGGTGGCACAGGAGAACATTTTAGATGCATAAAAGAGAGTGATGAGGAGTGTGGAGGTATGAAATACTGGGCTCCTTATTTGTAAGTCATCCTGTAAGGGTCCAGTGAAAGCATCTGGAGGCTGGGGATGGGAGGAAGGAGAGGCTGGGAAAAAGGACTTATGGCTACTGGAACACTTTTACAGATTTTACATGAGAAATATTATTTACCACCAATGTGGAGGACGAAATGCGATGTTATGAAACCATAGGCTGAAGAATAATACATAGGCTGTTGTCATGGTCTAGGTGAAAGATGATAAATTTACAAACAGTACTGAAAATGAAGGAAGTGGAATGATTATGGTCATACACAGGGAGTCGAATTGATGTAACATGCTGGAATCACAATAATAAAAAAATGTAATGTGAAACTTAGTAAATGCGGAATGTATATATCTTAGCACAATAACTGAGAAAATGCCAGGAAAGCTATGTCAATGATTGTGATGAAAGTGTGTCAAACGCTTTGTGAAACTAGTGTATGATGCCCCATGATCATATCAATGTACACAGCTATGATTTAATAAAAAATAAAAAATAAATAAATAAATAAATAAATGTAACAGAATTAAAGAGAAAACTATGTGAGACAGCTTAAATAACTTAAAATTGCTTTATAAGAAATAAAGTTCCATGCCATTTACAGTTGTTATCCACTTTTAAAAACATTTAATCAGTGTCTTTAAAGTCATGTTTAACATATAATGTATTCTATAAAACATAACTATTTTCTGCTCCTAAAATTAAAAATGTTAAGGTTTTAAACTGTATTTCTAGTAATAATAGGAGATTTTCCTAATAATCCTAGTGTTTTAGAGGAATATATTCCATAGTGATATCCTTTAACAGAATTCAAATTTCTTGTTATAAATGTACATCAGGTCAACTTTAAAATTTTGACCCAACTTTAAAATTTTACCAGAAGTTACCATGTGCACACACACACACACACAAAATTAGGGCAAACATATGGAATTCTTGAGATTGTAAATTTGCAAGTAGACTGTATAATTTTTTGGCTATTTTTGAAAAATAATAGGTTTAATTATATGATAAATAATAAAATTAGAGATATAATTCAAAATAGACTTACTAGGTATATGTTTTTGAATTGAGGTTTAAATTGTCTTTATACAATCCTATATTAATTGTGAAATAGTAAATTACATTTTAAGGGATAATCATTTTTTTGCAGAGGCAACTAAGATTTTGAGTGACCAAAGTCCTATAAACCTTGACAAACAACTGCTCTACTCGCAGCCTATGTCTTTTTTTTTACTCATTTATTGTTGGAGGAATCCAGCCATGCCTGGCATGAGTTTAAAAACATTCAGAGATCTCCTTCTCACATTCCACATTTTGGGGCTATTTATCTGTTGACACTAGGTCTGCCACATCTGTTCATGCATTTAAATGAAAGTTAAAGACCTTCCTTTTTGATCAAGTTTTAGTGTTTTTATAATTTATATGCACCACACTATTCTAGAAGTGTTTTTTCAGAGCAATTTTCTCTGTTTTATCTGTCATTGGTATTTTTATGCCTTTTATTTCTCAGCCTTTAAGATGTGGAGGGAATAAAAACAGCTTTCTAAATAAAGATTGATTGTTTGGTAACAGTTATCCAATAACCCAGTCTTCATCCAAGACTTAAAAACTCTACATATGTTGGTTTAAATGATAGAATGGCACATATGTGAGTTTATTGAGGTGTAGAGAAAGCAATAATCTCTCATATACATATTAAAGTTAAATTGAGAATTTTCTGAGAGCAAATATTTTGGCAAATACCTCCTTCAAATGGCTAAAAATGTCTGTGTGTAATCTTGTTTAATTTGAGTCTTTTTTTTTTTTCCTTATGGAGATTGATGATGTCCTACTGAGAAGAATTTCTCTCCTTGGGATTGAATAAAAGTCATTCCTAATAATGACCACAAGTCAAAAGTTTCTCTTAATTAAATTTCTTTCCTTGTCTTAATCCCTAGCAACTTCTCAAATGCCTTTTCAATCTACTGGGAGAAAGTGCAATGTTTGGAAGAAGAGCTACTAGGCTTTTTTATACAAATGAATTTGCTGGATTTAAATTCACATTACTGTGTTAAAAAATAGGTTCACCAAAGGAGCTGGATTTTTCTATTGATTTTCAACATAAAAGTGAACTTACACCCATAAAATAACAATGTAAAATATCTTTTAAAATTTGTAGTGAAACACGATACTACTTAGGTGAAGTATAAGGAAGCACAGAATTAAAATAATGTGAATTTAGTGGAAATATAATTACATTAATTACCACCTGAAGAAATGGCATGTGTGGAAGAGACACAGTGAGGAAGCAGCCCTGCTGTTAGCTGCACAAAGCCACACATGCACCCTCACTCTGACATGCCTCTCTGGGATGGAACCAAATTTATTCATTTAAGCTCAAGACAGTTCCCAAAAAGGGTTGTATTTTTTCTCTCTAATACCTTGGTTTCTCTATGTATTTAAGCACATATTCAACTCTTACATGTGTGGTTTTAGAAGACTCAGGTTAGCTGGGCATGGTGGCTCATGCCTGTCATCCTAGCATTCTGGGAGGCTTAGGCAGGTGGATCACCTGAGCTCAGGAGTTCAAAGCCAGCCTGAGAAAGATTGAGACCCCCTCCCTACTAAAATTAGAAAAAAACCTAGCTGGGCGTCCTGGTGGGTGCCTGCAATCTCAGCTAATGGGGAGGCTCAGACAAGATGATCTCTTGAGCCAGGAGTTTGAGTTGGCTGTGAGCTATGACACCAGAGCACTTTACCCACGGCGACAGAATAATACTTATATCTTAAGCTCCAATCACTATTGTGAACTCAAAACTGGCCTACATGAAATCTTCATATAGTTATCTATTGGGTATTTCAAACACTTTCACCTATCTAAAATATTACTTTTTATTCATTTCTGTCCACCTTTTCTAAAAAACTGCTTCTACTCAGTTTTTCTTAGCTCATTTCATTCACTACCATGCAAACAGATAATCATTCTAAAAATCTAGGAGTCAATCTTGATATATCGCTATTAGTTAAATTTACACCCATGTGTTAATAACCTGGGCTCAAAAATCAAAATATAGAGGGTACCAAAAAAAGTATACACATTTTGAGAAAGGAAAAAACTTAAAGTTGTAATACTTAACATACGTGTATACAGATGATGTTTGTTATCTTATATGAATTATCTTTTATCTCTTGTAATTGCAGAAGTTAAACGTGACTTGAGTATATTCCAAATGGTATAAATCTTCACTGTCTAAGTCACCACCATCCTTGCAACTGGGCCACTCTTATGTCATGTGTCATTTGTGGCAATATTCTCCTACTCGGTATCTCTCCTTCCACGCTTCCCTCTCAGTAGTTTATTTGATCCCGAGCAGCCAGAGTTGTCTCTCTCTTTCTCTCTCTCTCTCACACACACACACAATGTTTCTCCTTCACATTAAGTGCAAAATACAAAATCTAAACCCTTTACTTCTAGCTATAGTGACTCATATGAGATAATTATTGGTTTTCTATCCAGTTTTATCTTCTTGACTTTCACTGTGTGCCATCCCTAAAGTTCCTTTTGCTGTTCCTGAAAAGCTCATTTATCCGAAGACAGTTCAGTTATTCACTTAGCAGGAAATTCTTTTGTCCCACATTGCTATAAAGTCTCCTCAATATTCAAGTTTCTTTTAAAATATCTCATCAGGGAAGTCTTCTCCCATGAACTTATCTAACAGAGCATCCTATGTTAGATTTTCTCTACCCTCAAATCCTTTCACGTTAGCTTGCTTAATTTCTTTAAGTATTATTTGTATGATTATCACTATCTCCCTCACTAGAATAAAAGTACCAGGTCTTGATGGCTTGGTTAGTGACTGTATTTTCAGCACCTAAACAATACCTGCAACATACCTAATACTCAAAATACAAGTGCTGAATTCATACATGAATGAATGATTCAAACTTTATCTGGAACTTCTTTTTCTGCTGTCTGCTTTTATTTTTATCCTCTGCCATATGACTGTGTGGGTCAGACCCAGGATGTTTGACATGTGTGCTGGTGTTACAGGTATTATTGGCTGTGTTGCTTTGTGAACATAAGGGTGTCAATCGTATCATGTGCATTATATACTTCATTTTGTATGTTATAGATATTATTTGGGGGAACATAAGAAATTATCTTGACATAATTTGAAGGGAACACAAGAAATTATCTTTTTTAAAAAAAACTCTGGATTAAAAATATTATTCATACCTGGAAAAGCTGAATATGTTTGAGAAAGCTATCAAGGTATATTTAAAGGTATATTAAAATGCTTGTCTTCAATTGTAAGAGGGACTTTACCTAACAAATACAATCAACGTAACCTGTTTTTTTGTACCCCAACAATTAAAAAATAATAATAAATTAAAATGCTTGTCTTATAAAGCATATTCAAGTCCAAAATGTTTTGCATACAACTTTGTTCATGAGAATGTGAGAAAACAAGTAAAATATGAAAATTCTATTTAAGAAGAAAGTCCTTCATTAAATAATATGTCAGCTATATAGTCCATTGGCCACTTGGTGAGAATGCTATAAGTTCTGTAGACTCATATTTCTCTTCCAAAAAGGAGAAGTTATTACAAATATGATTTTTCAAGTATTCTAGTAACCTTCAACATCTATTTCCGGTGATAATGTTTTGTATCTCTCTTGAAAACCTCTCTCTTTGGAAATCTTTTACTTCACAAATATAATTTGTGAATGAGACTTGTATCTTAGGCATAACTGTCTTAGCCTGTCATAACCAACCTCATAGTCATTTTCTTTGTGGGTTGAAAATTGGCTGACAAGGAAATACACTTATTAACTCTCTGATGCCCAGACTTCTGAACAAACTTTCACAAGAAGGTTTATCTGGCTCCATGTCTCCTGATCATTACTTCTCATATCAAGTTAACAAGGTTCAGCCCTAAGAGTCAAGCAAGGAACAACACAAATGGACGATGCTGCTCTCTTTGACGAAACTATGAAGGAAATAATTTCTTAAAATATTAAGAAAATGCAGGAAGATACTCTAGTAACACGTTGAGTTTGGACTTGATATTATAGCAGCAACTTGAATTAAACTTATCAAATGAAATTTATTATTTCTAAACATCATTGGAAAGGCAATGCAGAGCGATAGAAAAGCATTTAATTTTAGAGCAGAAATGACCTGTTGGAGCTTTACCATGGTAAGGGGGTGGTTATACAAGGCATCTTCAAAAAGCTTATGGAAAAAATTGTATTATGAGAAACTATGCATGTATTTCAAATATTTTTCGGTGACAAAATAAACCTTATACTAACTTATTATAAAATGTCTGAATAGGATCTAATGTGAGGCACTAGGAAGGGTAAGACATCAGTTTGGAAAGAGCCCCTCTCATGAATTCTGCTAATATGAATTCTGTTAAAATTGAAGGAAGAACAAACATCACATTTATGGTGAAGTTTGGGTGGAAGAATGATGAAATCATTGATGCTTTACAAAAAGTTTACGGAGACAACGCTCCCCAAAGAATTTAGCAATTTACAAATGGTTAACTCATTTTTAAGAGGGGGTAAGGCAACATTGAAGAGGGAGCCCACAAAGCAGACCATCCTCATCAATACGTGAGGAACCAATTCATCTTTTTGTTCCCTAATTGAAGAGGACCGATGGTTAGCAACACAAGCTGTAGATAATACCATAGACATTTCAATCGGTCCTTTACACAATTCCAACTGAAAAATTAAAGTTGAGAAAACTTTGTGCTTGGTGAGTGCCAGGTCAGCTTCAGAAAAGAGCAGAGATCTCAATGGAAATTTTATTTTATTCTAATTAACTAATTTGTTTATTTATTTACTTATTTATTTTTGGAGACAGAGTCTCACTTTGTTGCCCTTGGAGTGCTGTGGCATCACAGCTCACAGCAACCTCAAACTCCTGGGCTTAAGCTATTCTTTTGCCTCAGCCTCCAGAGTAGCTGGGACTACAGGTGCCAGCCACAACGCCCAGCTATTTTTAGAGATGGGTCTCTCTCTTACACTGGTCTGCAACCACTGAGCTCAAGCAATCCACCTGCTTCAGTCTTGCAGAGTGCTAGTATTACAGGCGTGAGCCATCATGTCTGGCCTTCAATGGAAATTTAATCAAGTGGGATGATGAAGCATTTTTTTCAAAGAATTGCAATAGGAGATGAAACATGGCTTTACCAGTAAAACCCTGCAGCAAAATCAACCAAAGCAATGGCTGCCTAGCAAGAGGTGAAAGTGGTCAAGTCAAAGCAAAAGCTGACTGCTCAAGAACAAAGGTCATGGCAACAGGCTTCTTGGATGCTCAAGGCATTTGCTTGTTGGTTTCCTGAGTGCCACAGAAAGATAACATCTGCTTATATTGAGATTGCTTTGTGAAAGTTAGACAAAGCTTTACAGAAAAAATTTGAGAGAGCTTTGCTGGATAGTCCTCCACCAGGACAATGTTCCTGATCACTCCTCTCATTAAACAAGTGCAATTTTGCAGGGGTTTCAAGATAAATCATTAGACACCCGCCTTACAATCCTGTATTCACTTCTTCTGATGTCTTTTTGTTTCTTAATCTTAAACAAGTCTTTAAAGGACATCCATTTTTCTTTAGTTAACAGAATAGAAAAGACTGTATTGTCATGATTAAATTCCCTGAACCCTCCGTTCTTTAGAGATACACTAAATGACTGTTATCACTGCTAACAAAAGTGTCTTGTACTTGATGGAATTTACATTGAGAAATAAAATTTATGGGTTTTGTTCTTATCTTTTAATTTCATTTTTTCACAAATGTTTTTTAAGTCTCCCAAATCAAGCTCTTAAATTCACAGAGTGGCAGTATCTTCATCTAAGTGTTATGATTATGCCTTATTCATAGTGTTGTAAATATTAAAAGCAAGCTATAGAAGAATAAATTTATAGGTTTTAATGCGCTACATAAATGTTTTTATTATTAGAATGCATTCCATCCTTTCATTGTGTTTCTTAATAAATCTTTTTGCTTATAGCTGTCCACTGAATTTAAATTTGAATGATTCTTTCGATATTCTCTATAGTAGACAATTTAGCCCTTCTCTAGTTAAAAATAAAGAAAAAAACAGTGTTAGTGGCTCATTGACTATGCAAATCTGTTTTTCTCTCTTCGTCCAGTTTTCTAGACATGTAGAAATATATGTCGCGGGAGAGGTCACATGGTTGCTTGCTGGGAATGGCTCTTTCTTGGTAGTTATTGCTAGACCAACAAGTCTTACCTGTGCAGCAGGGCAAACTCTGGATCTTTGCCATAAATGAAGAGAATAAGTATTCTCATGGGATTTCAGGGTGGAACAGCCTAGGGGATAGTCTGCCTAATTGTCTTGCCTGAAGATTTCATCAATTCAATTGGGAATAAAGTTAACTTGGTTAGGTCAGAGCTGGAAACCAACGTCAGACTCTTGTTCAGAGTGAAGAGCCATATTCTTTCTATATTTCCAAATACCCAACTATCACTATCTAATTTCTGCTGTGTTAGGGGTTTCTATTTATTTCTAGAGATGAGTTTCATTTGGGCACTATTTAAATCCCTATTATATGCTTAATATTTTTCAACAATTTCCTTCAATATAATCGTCACACATGGAGATATAACTGCTCTCTAAAGAAAATATTCTACTTATACTAGTGTCATTTGCAAATAAATATGTGATACAAATACCTGTTTAATAAGAAATGTGGAAGAGTGAGAGAGAGAGCCATGTGATGTTCACATGAAGTACTTTCTGATATTCACAGAAGTATTTGTTCCCTTTGTTTCGTAGAAATGTGTCTTTTGAATGGCAATAATATGTTAAACCTTTCAAGGTGTGGAGAGTTAAATACATCCATAGCTCATATTCTGTGAACTCCAAGTAAAACTTTCCATAAGTTATTTTTCCATGTTTTCTGCATGTGCTTCCTTTTTTTTTTTTTTTTTTGTAGAGGCAGAGTCTCACTTTATGGCCCTTGGTAGAGTGCCATGGCCTCACACAGCTCACAGCAACCTCCAGCTCCTGGGCTTAAGCGATTCTCTTGTCTCAGCCTCCCGAGTAGCTGGGACTACAGGTGCCCACCACAGCACCCGGCTATTTTTTTGTTGCAGTTTGGCCGGGGCTGGGTTTGAACCCGCCACCCTCGGCATATGGGGCCGGCGCCCTACTCACTGAGCCACAGGCGCCGCCTGCATGTGCTTCCTTTAAACATTCCAAGTTATTTCTGGAACTACTGATTCTATTAAAATGTTAAATTATGTCATTCCTCTGGAGACACTTTCTAGGGGCTTTTTATTTAGGAGTAAATGCTGGAGTTCTTACTTTGGCTTTCAAGACCCTACAGTATCTAATTCCCATTACTTCCCTGCAGTATCTAACCCCCATCACCTCTGCTACTCTCATGCTCTCCCTCTCCTCAAGATAACCTTGGTTCTCTTTGCAACCCTTTGAACACACCAAACACACTTTTGAATCTGTGTATTATCATTGGCTGTCAGCACTTCCAAAACTCCCTGTCCCAGATGTCCTCATTGCTAGCACTGGAAGTGCCCTTCATGTCTTTGGTCCAATGTCTTCTCCACAAGAATGAGCTCTGCCTCGACTGTCCTGTTGAAGATGGCAGCCTGCTTGCCTCACCCTCTGGGATTGCTGACACTACACGTCAGCATATATCACCTCAAATTATTTCACTAGCTATATTTCATTTTTTTGGTCTAAGCTGTTTAATGCTTATTTCACTTACACCAAGGACAGAGTGCATCTGTCATTGAACATACACCTATGATCTTCCATCCAACTGATAATGGAGATCTTTCCTAAGTCCCCAGAGTGGATTAAGTCTCAGGGTTCTGAAATTATAGTAGTTCCCCTGTTTTCTCTTCTTGAGTCCCCCACCCCAAGAATGGCTCCTTTGATATCTGGCTAAAAATGTATACATTTTCAAATTCACAACTGTCCACAAAATCCAAAATAAGCCTTCCTTTGTTAGTTATAGCTAAGTTATACATAAACATATAGCTGGAATAAAAATCAGTTGTGGAAATCACAATCTTGCCAATTAAGGTAAATTAGTTTCCAGTTAAAAACAGTGACTTTCAAGATGATTCTGAGTCCCTCCTGTTCCTCTTTCTTTTTTCTCCAACAGCCATCTGCTTCCAGGGTGAGGGGGGTAACCTTAAGGGGAGGGCATTTGATTTTTGGCCTATTCTCTGATCTCATTATTGTCAGCCATGGTGTGGCTTATTCTGTCTGTACCACTGTATTTCCTGTCAATTACTCAATTACTTCTCCTGTTTCATGTCTAATTTGTTATTGTTTAAAAAACTTCTATTTTTGAAAAAAATTTAGATTTCACTTTTTAAAATTTTTTAAATTTACTTTACTGTAAATTTAAATTTACATTAAAGTTGCAACTGTAATAGAGGGAGTTGCCACATGTCCCATACCCATTTCTCTCTATTTAACATCTTAATACATTTGTTACAACTACTGAAGCAAAATTAATACATTATCATCAACTACTCTCTATGTTTGTTTTATATTTAATTTATTTTTCTCTAATATTCTTTTTCTTTTTTTTTATAACCTCACAATGATTTATTTATTGGGGATAAGAGCAGCTAAAATCTACTTATTTAGGAAAAGTCCCTAATACAATACAATTTTATTTTATTTATTTTTTTAATTAAATCATAACTGTGTACATTAATATAATCATGGGGTAAAATGTGCTGGTTTTATATACAATCTGAAATATTTTCATCAAACTGGTTAACATAGCCTTCATGGCATTTTCTTAGTTATTGTGTTCAGACATTTATATTCTGCATTTAGTAAGTTTCACCTGTACCCTTCTAAGATGCACCATAGGTAATATTCTTTTTCTGATACATAATTTTGTCTATGTAACTACTCTGGATTTATTTGTTAAGTCTGCTTTTGTTCCTCTGGACTGTGAAAGTTTTTCATACTTTTCCTTTTCATGATGTCCTTCAGAGTTTTTGAAAGTACTGATCAGATATTTTGTAGCATGTCTCTCAATCAAAGTTTGTCTGAATACTTTCTTTTGATTAGACAAGGCTTATGGGTTTGAGGGAAGAAGACCACAGCATACTATAAAAAGTACATGCCATCCACATGATTTACCACTGAGGATGTTAATGTTGATCATCTAAGTTTGCCAGGTTTCTCTGCTGGACACCTGTTGCCTTAGCCCAGGAATAGATTTCCTGAACCATACTGAGAAAATAAAACTCTTCTAAAGAATTTTTTTTCAGGATGTTGAGAAGTATTAAAGTGAGGGAAAGGAAGAAAAGAAAAGTCAATTGTACCTGTTGTGTTCCTTCTCTCTCTGGACTAAGTTGTGTTTTATTGATATATTTCTTCTTTTTTACACCAATATTTCGTTGTCTTTGCAGCAATTCTAGATTTCAGGTAGTAGAAATTCTTTAGTTTTGTTATTCAATGGTCATTCATTTGTAATGGTCATTCAATGTTCTTTGCTTTGTCATATAAATTTTGTGTCATTTTGCCCATTACATAAAAACTCTTGATAGAACTAAGATTGGAATTTCATTCAATCTGTAAATCAATGTAGGCAGACCTGACATCCTAACAATATGGAGTCTTCCGATCTTTGACCATATTATACTTCTTTATTAAGATTTTCTTTAATTCACAGTTTTTTTTCTTTTCTTTTTCTTTTTCTTTCCTTCCTTTTCTTTTCTTTTGTATACAGAGTCTCACTCTGTCACCTGGGCTAGAGCGCCATGGTCTCAGCCTAGCTCACAGCAACCTCAAACACTCCTCCTTCCTCAGCCTCCCACCTAGCTGGGACCATAAGTATTCATCATGATGCCCAGCTAAGTTTCTCTATTTCTAGTAGATATGGGGTCTCATCTTTCTTACACTGGTATCTAACTTCTGAGCTCAATGGAACCTCCTGACTCCACCTACCAAAGTGCTAATATTACAGGCATGAGCCACAATACCCTGTCTAGTTCATACTTTTAAATATACATATATTATGCTCTCGTTGAGTATATTTCTACATTTTATGTTTTCTATACTATTACAAAAAATAATTTTCTAGCATACAAACCATACAGGTATTCTATTTTTCAGTTCTATATTTTCTTTCTTCAGTTTTTTTAATATTTCAGTTTTTAGGGGTACACGTTTTATTTACATATTTTGTTTTTGTACAGATTGAGTCAAAGTTGTAAGTGTGCCCTTCACACAGACAGTGTACACTGTCCCCAATAGATGTGAATTCATCCCTCCCCACTTCCTTTCTCCCATCTCAGTTCTATAATTTCTATTGGTTATTTCTTTATACATTGCATTCCTCTAATGTGATTGTTATAATTGTTATTATAAGAGTGATTATTATACTCACTCTTTAAGTATTTTAATGTACTTAGAATATCCCTGTGCTAAATATAATATTATGGCACCAATGAGTTGTGTTTCTATTGATTGACTTAAAAATGGGTCACACTTTTTGCTAATTTACATGTCTGAATTGTATTTTCTTTCTTTAAAGTGTATGGATTTTATTTTGGTTGGCAATTACATTAATGTTGATTGTCACTGAATTTGTTAGTTTGGGTTTTAATCTTTGTTAAGCTAGGTTGATTTTGATTTCATTCTTAGAGTGTCACATAGGTCTTTTCTGACTCTCAGTCGAATATCTGAAATCTTCATCAAAGAGTCTCCTCTCTGAAATGGCCAGAATTGCAATATTTTTCAAGCTTTCATGGTCTCTGTCAACTTCATTTTGTCTCATCCCAGCACCTGCCAAGTCTATCAGAAGTCTTTCTGTGAGCACTGCCCAGCAAGGCCCTCTGTCGAAAACCCCAGGTGAGCCCTCACAGTCTTCTGGGGCCCCATCTCTTTGACTTCCTCCTACCCTGACAATTCCATCCACTTCAGCAATACAGAATTCTGATTTCTGCTGGCACAGTTCAGCAAAGCTGCTGATTTACTTGGGCTTCATTTCCTTAAAACAAGTGGAGAAAGGGCCCCTACCCAGAATGATGCTGTGTGCTCTCTATCAGAGATTATACTCTTACTTTGCCTGTTGTCCAGCATATAGAAATAATTCCTTCATATATTTTGTCCAAGTTTATAGTTACTTACAGTAGAAGGATAAGTCAGGTGCCAGTTACTCACTGATGGGTGGACACTTGATAGTCACATAAATATATTTTTATTATTATTTCAATGAAGGAAAAGTTTGACTAGTTAAAAGTAAATTTGTATCACTATTAATTTATCACTCTAAGACTTTTATAGCCTTCAATATTCCCTGGCATATTTACGATCTATTCTAGGAGTATATTTGTGCTGTTGCAAATGTTTTGAAAATCTCTGGTTTATAGTATAAAATTTATGCTCTATTTTTTTCAAAATTTCTTCTTGATATTCTAAGCCAAAATTTTGAATCCTGACCCCTGACTATATTTTGCAAGTATCTAAATCCTGGAGAGAAAATGGTCACCTCTTATTCATAGAAGTGTGAAAAAGTGAGTATGTTTTTCAAGACTATTTTGGAAATTTTACCTAGGAAATCAAAACTTTTTTTTTTAATCTTTTTGAGTATGCCATTTCCTTGACTAATTAGCATCACTTCAAAGTCTAGTTTAAATGTGTAAGGAGCATACAGCCAAAAGTATTACTAAGAAGAAAAAATACAAAAGGGAATAAATCAAAATATTATCCAGTAAATCAATCACTTCCCTAGATTCAATATCCCATGAGTACAGATCCTTATTTCTTCTTCTTATATTATGTGCATAAAATACCATCTGAGAGTCATGTTAATTCTTCTCATAATCCTGGAATATGCTGCAGAAAGGCGCTTTTCCGTGTATCACCTGCTTCAAACAGGAGAGAAAAATGAACCTGGGAAAGTAAAGCTAATGTAGTATCTGTCGTGAAAACTTCCATCTCACCACTTGGGATAATTTTATATGAGGGAGAAATCTAATTATGACACAAGACCAAAAATATCGGAAAAAAAACCCAAGTAAACATTCTTAAAGTATTATATTTTGGAAAGTTAAAATTTTTTCCCTGTAGCAAAGACCATGCTGATTGCTCTAGTAAACAAGAACATCTTCCGGATATGATGATACACTTCTCCTCACCAATTTTATGTTATGTGAGTATTTCTGAAAACATCTTGGGTTGTAACATAGTTTTTTTCCTGGTAAATAAATGTCAAAAACATGATTTTTTTTTGTTGTTGTTGTTGACTTTCTTCTCTAAGTGTGATTTTTCTACTGTCAGGTTTTTGTTTTTGTTTTTTTTTTTTTTAGACAGAGTCTCACTCTGTTGCCTCGGGTTAGATCTAGTGTTACTCTTAAGAAATGAACCATTATAGGATCACACAAAATAAAAGGAAATAAAATTCTTATTTTTAGTTTTTTTTTTTTTTAAGAGTGTCTCATTTTGTCACCTGGGTAGAGTGCCTTGGCATCATAGCTCATAAACAACCTCAAAACTCTTGTGCTCAAGTGATTCTTTTGCCTCAGCCTCCTGAGTAGCTGGGACAACAGGCACCCATCATGACGCCTGACTCGTTTTTCTATTTTTAGTAGAGATGGGGTCTCCCTCTTTCTTAGGCTGGTCTTAAACTACTAAGCTCAAGCAATCCACCTCCTTCAGTCTCCCAAAGTGCTGGGATTACAGGTGTGAGCCATTGCACCCAGCTGGAAATAATTTTCTTTTCTTTTTTTTTTTTTTTGAGTCAGAGTCTCACTTGGTCACCCCTGTTAGAATGCCATTGCATCTTACGTGCATCTTAGGTCACAGCAACCTCAAACTCCTGGGCTCAAGTGATTCTTCTGCCTCAGCCTCCCAAGTAGCTGGGACTACAGGCACCCACCACAACACCAACTATTTTTTAGAGTTGGGGTCTCACTCCGACTCAGGCTGGTCTTGAACCTGTGAACTCAGGCAATCCACCTGCCTTGGCCTCCTTGGAAATAAAATTCATATGTTGTCACTTGCACCTCATTCATCACAGGGTTTGGTGTAAATATGGTATTACTTTGATATATTTTGATGATAAATTGTTATTTTACTATAGATGTGAAAAGGATGCCTGACTTTCCAATATAATATCAGCAATCTTTCTGTTAAAATTCTTATTACTAGAGTTTTTGAGAAGATAAAGATGCAAAAATTAGAGATCAGAATCTCTAACAAACTAGGCTTTGATTTATTTTTGCTTTTATTAGCAGACTATTTCAAAGAATAACTAACATAGAGCATGTTGACTACTGAGGACAGTTTTATGAGGCTCTGTAGGTCAGTGCAGTCCAGTGCATTTTGAAATGAAGTTAATCATTATATAATTATTACATGCAATCTTACATTACTAAAGCATTTATTAATATTTTTATATGTTAATGATCAGCAATGAATCACAGAAGCAAGCAAATTCACTGAAATAAGACCGCTATTTCTCTTTATATTAAAGATATAAAGAGAAAATTAATGAAACAAAGTAATATTCACAAAGGAACTATCCAGTTTAACTATAAAGTAAGAAAAAGTGGGATCTTTTTTATACACGTTTAATCTCAAACTATGATCATTACATATTTATTGAAGCCCACTGCACCTTTTAGGCTTACCTGGACTTAAAGGAATTTATTTGTCTCCTTCACCAATAAGTCAGGGCTAAACAGTAGTTCAGTAATGACATCTGAGACCCAGGTTCTTTCTGCCATCCTGGCCTGCCATGATTTGTGTATGTCCTTCATACCTGTGGAAGTAAGATTGGTGCTGAACCTCCAAATATTAAATTTGCTTTTAAAGCACAGAGAGAACAATAAAGAGGGTAAGAACTGATAGGGAAGGTGTCATTCCACCCATTAGCAAGCTTTCCCAGAAGTTCCATCCAATAACTTATGTTTTCATTTCATAGTTGAAAGTAGGTAATCTGTTCACTCCTAACTGCAGGAGAGAGAGAGACTGCAGAGATCAATGTTTACTATTTCCACCTAAATAGAGAAAAGCAAGGGAAAAAGGACGTTGTCCAGTGGTGGGATGGCACGGTCATGCTGTCCACCACCACTGATGTAAGCAAGCCATGATATTATGACTTCTTTAATCTTGAGCCACCTATTCCTGGAATTAAAAAGTTAGAAAATAGTAGATATATTTGAATTCCTCTTAAACATTTTATTTCCTCTAAGTAATCCTCACTATGGGAGAAAAATAACGCTGTTGGGTAAAGCATTACTGTGCCATCACTAACACCTCCACTGCACCCCTTCCCGTCTGAGGGACTGTGACCTTTTGCCAGTCCCCACATTAAGTTACATGGCTGCTCACTGTGCACTGTGCCTTGGAGGGGTTTGGGGCCACATGAGGGGGGCTTGGCGCGAGGAATGAAGAGGCTTGATAAAGAGTCTGAGGAACTCTGGGGGGAGCCCTCCTGAGTAAACCCTGGGTCCGTGTTTATTATCATAAAACAGGAAGAAATAGACAAAAGCTGCTGGCCCAATATTTGCACTGATTAGGAAGGACACGAAGGTAGAGATGGAAAGTCTCCATCTTTGTTTTGCAAAATCACAGACCTTGAGCACAACCTCTGCTCTAGCATCAAGAGACCTTTGGCATCCAGAGAATCTTTGTCATTATTATTTCCGCACTGCACACATATGTTTTCCTTGGAGGCCAGTTTTTTGATCTCCGACAGCACACAACTCACATGCCATTCTCATGATACTCTTTGTTTCTCAAACAGGAAGCAAGTCTTATGTTGAAGATCAGGGTTCAGTTTCCCTTGCAGTGCTTGAGAGGCAGAATGCTTTATATTGACTCCTGATATTCCTTTTTAATTTGATCAACAGTGTATACTTGTTGACTGTTACTGCTAACATGATTCTTTCCCCAGCTTTTGCTCTTTTTGTTTTTCTCTGTCTTTTAGAGTTTCTGCTCTCTCTTTGATAGAATAACCTAGTTATTTTCCTCAGGAAACAGTAGCAGACATGGCCTAACTTCCAAGTAGGCTTCAAGAATGGCAAACTCTCATAGAAATAAACTTTCTGGGTACTAACATACCTTGTCACATAAAAACATTTTTTGCTGCCACTACTACAGAGCTGGGATCAAAGGGACATTACACTACAGCAAAACTGTTAGAGATCAACATTTCTCTTACATAATTTCAAAGAAATGTTGTTTGTTCTTTTAACCTATTACTTTCCACTAAATGTGTATTGTAAGAACTATAAGATGCTTTGAAAGAGGGAACATAAAGCCTAATGGGTGAAATATGAAAAATTACAGGGAAGAAATATCAGAACCGACTAAAAGAATTTTTTTTAAATATAGAAATGTCTAAAAAGTTACCTACAAAACCCAAAATATTCTTGTGCTGTAATTTTATGATCAATAGTTATTACAACTAGCCACAATTCTATAATATATTATGACCAAGCCCACCACTAACTTTAAGAATATGCCTGAATTCAAATTTATGAAAATAATAGACAAGAGATCTGCTTAGGCCTGGAACCCTACTTCTCCTCCTCTGTTGATTATTAACTGAGACATGACTGCTGTTTTAGGTAAGGCTGAAAGTATGGAGGTTTTCTGAAATAAGCAAGTCTTATTTTCCTCCTGGCAGCCTACCCCAAATATAGTCAAGGACTAGGAAATAACATGAGAAGTTTTAATTTCTAGTAGTTATCTCCTAAACTTTCCCTAAATAATCTCTATCAGAAGGTTTCCTATCACTCCGTATTCCTTGTAGTAACACAATAAAACCTTCATTTGGAACACTCACTATGCTCTTCAACTCTTACTTTAATGGAATGATTTGCTTTTGCCGTTATCACAGACTAGTCTTTAGGGTTCCGAGACCACTGACGTTCTCTTTCACGTCAGGAGTTGTTGCTAGTCTTTCTTACTGTGGGCTTGCAATAAGTTTATTAGTTTTGAGTGAACGAAAGAATACAAAATACTTTGGAAAACCCAGAGAGAAGCACATAAGTTCCGGTTGCACAAACATGAGGGTAACTTCCATGAAGTAGATATTTGGGATCCTCCCTCCGGCTTGCACTGCTCTCCTTGTGGATAACACCTTGGTTTCTTTCATTGAATCTCTTCTCCCCCCGTGTGTGACCTGGGAGCTGCTGTCAATGAAGATTCTCTGTCCTCACACAAAAACGGAGGTAGACATGAGAATAAAGATGAAGTAATTGCACATGAAAGAGTGGATTATCCCCAGCTACCTGGGACTGTGAGAGAGGTGGGCTCTCTTTTAAAACAGTTCTTAAGCTGCCTCTTTGATTAGGTGAGCCAGCCCCATAGCCTTCCAATAACTTTCTTTTCAGCTGTATTACAGTCAATTTATTTCTATTGTTTGCAATAAAAGTATCTCAATTTATATAAGTGGAGATGTATTTAGTCTTAGTAGAAAACAAAGAAAAGTTATTTCTTTTATCCATACCTTAACTAAAAAGCTAGACAGGAATTTTAAAAATGAAAAGAAACAGAAAGGATGTAAATAATATTCAGCATCACCTGAGTTGGTTATTCTCAGCGTTACTTATTTTTTTTCCAAGCTGTGGTGTCCCAAATATCAAATTATACTCATATTCAATTAAATATTAAGATGTACTTTCTTTTAAGGCTCAATTACTTACAATTAAATTGAAAACAATAATATTACTTCCCTCTTGCTTTCAGGGGAGGATTACAAGTTATCATGTATATAAAACACATAAGTTAATAAAAAAATTGTTAAGTGCTTAGCACATACTGAGGCCTCCATATGACCTATTATGAGAAGAGGAGGTGATATTTCTGGCCCCTGTCATACTACTACTTTGCCTCCCCTATATTTTACTTTAGTAGCTCTTTTTTTCAAGAAGTGTTACCACTTGACTGCCCAGAGTCTACAGCATTAATTAAGGCTATAGCTTCTCTAGGGAAACAAATCACTGTAGGAAATTGTGATGTGATGTGCTTCTGAGGTTTTTGCCATCTACTTCTTATACGTCCATCTGCAGCCAGGAGGTTAGTAACTAGAAAAGTGAGTATGCAAACTCTATCATGTCAAAGAAAGTGTTTAAAACATGCATGTGTGTAGAGAAAGGGAGCGAGGGAAACTGAGAGAGATATTAAAAGCAGAGAAAGACAGAGGGAGATAAAGACAACAAAAATGTTAGCAATCACTCACTCATTGATAGGGGTGTGTATGTGTGTGTGTGAGAGATTTATATTTTTCCTTTTTACATTTTTCAAATTTTCTCAGAAGAACATTTGTTATTTTTATAATCAAGAAAATTAACACTATTCTTAATGCCCATTTGGGTGTGAAACTATTAAAATTATATTTGCAAATTAAAAAAAAAAAAACAAAGAAAGCACAGAAGTCTTAAGCAAGAATACTTATTTAAACCTGTTTGTCCCTTCCAGAAGTTCTCAAAACTCAGAGAATCATTTGAAAGGTTTTATTGAATACAGGTGGCTGACCCTCCACCCCAGTTTTCAGACTCAATGGTTCTGAGATGGGGGGATCTGGGAATTCTGGGAATTTGCATTTCTGATAAGTTACTAGGTAATGATGATCCTTGCTGCTCCAGGGATGCCTTTGAGATCTGAACTTTTGAAAACTACAGATACCATTTTCCAGAAATCTCCTTGGAACTTTTGAGATATTTGTCAAGATACAAAGAAATAGATATTTAAAAAGAATTTATATTTGCCTATTCATTCATATACATATTTTCTGTGAAGCAATGGCACAAAGAGTGAATGAAAGGTCTACCAAAATGCTAAAATGACCAATTAAAAATATGATAGTAAAATAAATATGAAAATATGTTACCATGTCTTACTGTATCTAAGATGTCATGGCTGAAAAATACATTATTATTTTAGGCACCATGATGGCAAAAAAAAAAAATTCTCTGCCAATTAAGCTATGACACAATGCTTTCTTATCTGTTGCAGTTTTTACTTAAGTCATGTTAAAAGAATAGTGTTAGACTTATTGAAGGTCATATTTTTATCACTAACATTCTCATTCAAACATGGTAAGCAAAATTAAAGTGAAATAATTACTTAAGATGTTCTTAACTTCACATTTACAGTATGATCTTCAATTCACTTTTCTACTCATAGAAACTAAAGTCAAAATTTCTCCCATAGATTGTGCCCCCGTGTGCCCCCAGGACCGTTGGCCCCCATCCCAGGCATCTGTGATTTCTTCAAAGAGTGATCCACTCTTTTTTCTGAAGGATTCTATTATTCGCCCATTCTGAAAGTTTTCCCCTGAGGTTTTCATGATCTCACTATAAAGCATTAATTGACTTTATAACATCCAGGAATCACATTTTTCTTTAAATAGTACATAAATGCTGTGTTAGGTAAAATATGAAGGTTTACAGCAATCTCTCCATTTAATCATGAAAAATAACTAAGTCTCAGCATAAAAGTCTTTATTTTATTACAAAATAAAGCCAGCACTGCTGCCTGAGTGGCAGTGGCAGTAAGATGTGGTAAATTTTAAGACAAATCAAAGTTTCAGAGAGGTGAAAATATATGGAAAGAACTTCTATGTCTTACTATCGATAAAATGTGTTTCCCTAAATTTCAGCGTTTCAGCAAATCTATAAGACACCATCACCTCCATTGCTTCCTTTCTGTAGTCATCCTGTTTGTAAGCACTGGGTCGCTCACTCCTTTCAGTTCTTTAGGATTTAGCATAACTTATGTCATAAATTCTTATGAATTCAATATTCATAAAAGGTCCCTGCTGTCTTTCTTTGCTTCATTCTTAGCACTGATCTACTAAATCTATCTTTTACACTAACTCCCAAGTTAATCCTAATAAACGTTTCCTCCACAATCTTAACGTTAAGTGCTCCATGCCTCAAACTTCACCTCCTATTTTTCTAGATCATGCTTTATAGCACTGCATCTCTAACAATTTTTTGATAATACTTCAATAAATAATCCCTCATCTCTACCATATGCTTCTTCACTGATTCTACACTTATGCCTCACAAATTTCTTATCGCCTTTCCTCCTCACATGACTTAGGTTCCACTCATATCAATATAGTCACTCGTCTGTGTAAACACTCATCTCGTTTTTCTCCATTCTTTCTTTGTTTTACTCAGATTGTGTGCTGAGGAACCATGAAGAGTAAACTAACCCATCGTCTACTCTGAGCCCATGCCTGGAACTAAAAGTGACTGAAGAAAAACAAAAACCTCTGCTAAATGCAGCCCTTATAATTTCACTGAACTCACCTCAATAGGTTCCGTTTGCTGCCTAACATTTATTTTCTTTTTTTCTTCTGTCCTATATTTTTGTTCTCTTTTGCTCATCTCCCTTTCTGTTTTGGACTATTCTTCTTGCCATAAAAACTTACCATATTTCTCATTAAAAATATAATCTCCCTTGATCTATGTTTGTTAAAGCTGCTGTCCTCTTTTACAGCAATAAAAGAGCTGTTCATATCCGACACCTCTACTTACTCTCACCCACTTCTCTTTTGAGCGCACTGCTTTTATGCTTTTATTTTTACAACTCCACCAAGACAGATACTAAGGTTGCTTATTGTTTTAGAGTGCAAATTTTATTTTCATTGTATTCATACCTTATGATGGTTGTTCACGCGTTCCTCCATTTTGGGAGAAGGGGTTTATGGATCTATATATAACACATGTACATATTTTCAGGGACTTCTCCTCAACAATTTTCTTTACTGAATTTTTCCAATACATCATTCTCTTTTGGTTCTCTTCCAGCATCACTTTCCACTTTTTCTAAAAATTCTTTGCTACTCTCCCACATTTTTCCAGCATTTAAACATAGATGTCCTAATGATTCTGATGATTGAACAAATGGATGTCTCTCCTGAACTCCAAGATATGAATTCAACCTCATGCTCAGTATTTCTTATTGCATATATCTAATATGTAACTCAAAATTAACACGCCTAAAAATCTTTTTCTGATGTCCGATTTCCCCAAACTCATTTCTCTTATAGCCTTTGTATCTCAGTTAATAGGAAATTTATTCTTCCTGTTACCAGGCCCATGTTTTTGGAGTAAATTATTGATTTCACAAACTTCATCGCCTTCTAATTCAAACCTATCAGCAAATATCTGTAAAGTCAGCATTCAGGATACATACAGGCTCCAATCACTTCTACTGTCTTACACCTAATGCTCTAGTCTAAATTACTGTTATTTCTCACAGATATTATGGTGAAATTCGAACTGATATTTCCACTTTTATCTTGCTTTGACATAAGCATATTCTCCATAATGTAGGAAAATTTAAAATTAAAGACGGACCCTCGTACTTCTGCTTCCAAACTCTCTAAGCCTTATTTATTTATCTTATTTAAAATGGGGGAAAACACCTTCTAAACACCTACAAAAACAGCATAATCTGTCAGCCTCCCTCATCACCATTCTAAATTGTCTTCTATCATTCTTCTTAGCTCTAACTAAAAATATCTCCTGATTATGTGTAATTTCAAAACCATCTGTATGCTATACTATTTCCCCTTAGAAAAAAATAATTTCCTTAGACTGACATACCTTACCACTATTCACAGAATTAACAAAACAGGTACCTGTGAGAAACTTCAAGCTGAAATTTGGGTAGTGTGGTCACAGGTTGGTAGTTCTTTGAGATGCCTGGAAGAAGGCAATGCAAATCCTCTCTGAAGAAAGTCAGGTCTTTCAAAACATGTCTCAAACAATTTCTTCAGGTAAAGTTCCATTGAACTTTAGATCAAAATGAGCAGCAGCAAAAGGTGCCCTGAGAAAGAGCTGGCAGAAACAACAGGCAACAAAACCTTACTCGCAAAGAATTTAGATACTGAAAATATCAGATGCAGAGTATAAAATCTGCATTAAAAAGAAAGAGAAAATATTCCATTGAAATAAGTAATAAAAATAAAATCCTAAGCCACACAACCAACTGAATGGACCTCCTCTTGGCCAAGGGGAACCCAGAAAAATCTTATAACTGAGTTCCTGGCTATGTTGGGTTGGGGGTCAGATACCTTGGTACACCTCCCATTCTTGCTTACAGCCACTAGGCTTTATTCTCTACGAGTTAAACAGACCAGCCTTTTAGAAAGATTTGCTCCACCACTGACCCTAATTAACCACCTGATGCCACTCCTCTTTTTTTGGTTTTGGCATTACAACCTGCTAGTATTCCTTCTTGATCAGGAGCCACCAACCATGGAGTGATTCTGCCTGGTCTACAAAGGATGCAGAGTGAAGGTTTTTCTGTGCTCTGCTTCATCTTTTGATGTCAGAGAACTGATCTCAAAAACTCCACCCCCAGATTTTTACTGCCACCATGTTTAGTGTACTTGGCCTTTGGAGGTGTGAAGCTCAACTGCGCACGTGCACGCTCCTCTTTTCCTGAATATTCACGACTTCTCCTGTAGCTTAGTGACTGTGTTTGCTTGGTCCTGCTCCACGTAACATCCTGTTCCTGTTGCATTTCCTTCAAAGCATAGGCTCTTGGCTTCTGCCCCAAGTTATTGCTTCCCAGCCTGTCCGAATGCTCATCCTGCAACATCACCCTTAATGAAAAATAAATCTCTCTTTTCCAAATTTATGAATCATGTCATTCTTTAGTTGACAAAAACTATGAGTAGGAATATGTGACTATAAAAAGACCATCACTTAGCTTTGTGCAACGATAAAAGAGAGCTCTTAGAAAAAATAAGTGAATAAAACTAACCAGGAGGGATTTACCCATCAATGCATGAAATATCAGATTATACATAGCCCCCAGAAAGATTCATAAATCAGAAGATAGAATTAAAGAAATAATAGTAAATTCAACATAATGAGGCAAATGTTAAAAATATAAAAGAAGGGTTAAAATATAGAGGAGATAGAGGGAAAAGTTCTACTTTCATCTAACTGGAGATCTAGAAAGAGATAATGGAATTTGGAGAAAGCATATTTAAACATACCATTTTTATAAGTGAAATAGACAAATTATCACTTAAAAGAAACAATATATTTCTAGAAGGAGAAATAAAAAATAAAATCCTCTCCAATACATCTCAAAGTGAAAATGAATGGGATTAATGTAAAAAAGTTGTCATTTGAAGTTGGCAAAGAGAAAAAACAGATAACATGCTGGGTTGAAGCATATCAAACAGCCCTTTTCTGTAGATTGAAAATGGTCACATAGCTGCAATTTCATATATGAGTCAACTTATCACAAAGAAACAACAACACAACTATTCAGAATTTAAGAGAGAAAATTAAAAGTCTCTGCCACAGACATGAAAAAAAAAAAAGCACTGGTAATACAGAACTTCAAAAATGTCTACACATGGATCTATGGGCTGAATTAACAAAACGGGTGTGTCTGGAGAAACCTTATGCTCAAAATCCATGATAAAAGCTTTTGCTATGTAAAAATGGATGAAAAATAAAAAAGAAGAAAACTGTCAACCTAAAAGTGTAAACCTGATAAAACTGATGACTGACATTGAAGAGACTGTCTAGCAAACATGGCCAGAAACTATAAGGGAATCTAATTGAAATGTTCACTTCCCTAAAGGAACTTCAAAAGAGTCTGTACTGAGATGTCTAGCACCATTGTGGAAATTTAAATACATTTCTCTCAGAAAATGTCAAGGTGAAAGTAAGACTAAATAATATTATGATAACAGAAATATTAATCTTCAATTAATTTACACTAAATAATATTATGATAACAGAAATATTAATCTTCAATTAATTTACACAATTAATTTAATTTACACATGTGGAACATTTCATTTTAAATACAAAGAATTTTCTTTTAAAAGCACACAAGGTATTTTCAAACAATAATTGTATAGTCATTCAATTTTTCTTTTGTGTCTTAAGAAAATGAAATGTGAAGAAATACGGTCACTCAAAAAGAACTAAAAGTATAAAAATGCAATTAAAAATTGTGTTATAAGCAGATACTTCGTAAAAAAGAAATTTAAATGACAAATAAATCTCTTTTAAAAGTCTTAAATGCGTTTATATGTAAGAAAGAAAAACAACCACTGTGAAATATACTTTCACCTATGAGATTGACAAGGAAATATATTTGAAAAATGCCCAATGATGACTTGAATAAAGGGAAGCAGGAATTTTGGTGATTTGTAAAATGCTCGATTATTAATGCTGCATCATTGATGATACAGCATTTGGGAAATATCCTTAAACCTGGAAATTACATTACTAGGAATTTATTCTAAGAATATTTCACTAACCATATATATCAATCTGAAAAAAAAAAGGAGTTTATAGCATTAAATTAATAAGAACAAACAAAGTGGGAAATAATCTAGGTGACCTTGGTTTGGTTGAGGAATTTTTATTTGTATTTATTCTTTTTCTTTAATTTTTTTTCTTTATTGTGGGAGATTCATTGAGGGTATAAGGAACCGGGTTACACTGATTGCATTTGTTAGGTAAAGCCTCTCTTTTAATTGTGTCTTGCCCCCAGAAGATATGTCATACACTGAGAGCCTTCTTCCCTCTCTCTGCTCTTCCTGTCTTCCTTTCCCTGCCCTCCTTCTCTCTATCTCTGCTCTCCCCTTCCCCACCCCCAATCCTGTACTAGATCATTAATTGTCCTCATATCAAAATTGAGTACATAGGATTCATGCTTATCCATTCTTGTAATGCTTTACTAAGAATAAATAATGGATTCCACTTCCATCCAGGTTAATACAAAGGATGCAAAGTCTCCATCTTTTTTAATGGCTGAATAATATTTGAGTTCTCCATAGATCCTAGTTATCAAGCTTTTGTCTGATTCAAAATATGCAAATAACCTTTCCCATTGTGTAGGTTTTCTATCAGCATACCAGACTTAAGGCTGTACTACAAGGCCATAGTGGTCAAAACAGCATGATACTGACACAAAAATAGAGACATAGACATTTGAAATCGAATAGAAAATCAGGAAATGAAGCTAATATCTTACAGCCACCTAATCTTAGATAAACCAAACAAGTGCTTCCACTGGGGGAAAGAATCCCTGTTCAACAAATGGTGCTGGGAGAACTGGATATCCACATGTAAAAGACTAAAACTGGACCCACCCCCTTCTCCACTCACAGAAATGAATTCAAGAGGATAAAAGACCTAAATTTAAGGCATGAAACAATAAAAATCCTCAAAGAAAGTGTAGGGAAAACACTTGATGATATCAGCCTGGGAAAAGACTTTATGAAGAAGACTGCCATGGCAATTGCGACAACAACAAAAATAAGCAAATGACAAATGGGACTTAATTAAACTGAACAGCTTCTATACAGCTAAGGAGATAACAACCAAAGCAAATGTATTTCTTATTTTAATTTTCTTTTATATTTTAATTTTTTTGAAATTTCATAATATTATTGGGGTGCAAATGTTATGGTTACATGAATTGTTTTTGTGCAGTTTGAATCAAAGTTGTAAATGTGCCCATTACCAAGATTGCATATACTGTATCTTTTAGGAGTAAACTTACCCATTCTCTTTTCTCCCACCAGCTTGATTTCCACTGATTTTACTACTTGTGAACCTGAGTGTTGATCAAGTAGTTCCAATATAATAGTGAGTACATGTGGTGTTTGTTTTTTCTGTGATACTTCACTTACAAGAATGGTCTCCAGTTCTATCCAGGTTGTCACTGTTGTTTTTATGGCTCACGGTATCCATATTCCACATTTTATTAATCCACTCACATGATGTGGGCACTTGGGTCAATGCCACGTCTTTGCAATTGTGCATTGTGTTGTAATATATATTCAAGTGCATGTGTTCTTTTGATATAATCACTTTTTTCCCTCTAGGTAATACTCAATAGTGAGATTGTGGATCAAATGGCAGGCCTGCTTTTAGTTTATAAAGTTATCTCTGTCCTATTTCCACAGAGGTTGTACTAGTTTGCAGTTCCACCAACAGCATATAAGTATCCCTTTATCTCTTCATTTATATCAGCATCTATTGTTTTTGGACTTGTTGATGAATGTAATTCTCAATAGAGTTAGTTGATATTTCATTGTAGTTTTGATTTGCATTTCCCTGATGATATGTTTATTAGCCATTAATCTATCTTATTTTGAAAAGCTTTTGCTCTTATCTTTTGCTACCTTTTCATGGAGTTTTGGGGTTTCTTTCTTGTTTTGTTTAATTTCTTTCTAGATTCTGCTTATCAGACCTTTATTGGATGTACAGCATACAACCTATCATTCCGTAGGTTGCCTGTTCACTTTATGAAATATTACCTTGGCTGTACAGAAGCTTTTAAAGATGTAAGTGTGGCTCCAAATATTCAAATCTATAAATGCAATTCTTCACATAAATAGAAGCAGAAAGAAAGATTATGCAATAGATGCAGAAAAAGCATTCGATAAAATTCAGCACCCTTTCATGATAAGAACACTTAAAGAAATTGGCATGTGATTATTACATCAAAAGTATCAAAGCCATATGTGATAAACCCACAGACTACATCATACTGAATGGAGGAAAAAATAAAGCATTTTCATATAGAACCAGACAAGGTTGCTCATTAGCACTGTTTCAATTCAACATAGTCCTGGAAAGTCCTGGCCAGAGCAATCAGATAAGAGAAGGAAATCAAGGGTATCCGGATGGAGACAGAAGAGGTCAAACCATTGCTCTTTGCTGATGATATGATCTTAGAGCTAGAAAATGCCAAAAATTCTCCTAAGAAACTCTTCGCGTTGATAAATAAATTCAGGAAAGTCTCAGGTTACAAGATCAATGTACACAAATCAATAGTATTCATATACTCCAACAATAGTCAAGCTGAGAATCAAATAAAAGACTCAATACTTTTCACAATAGCAACAAAGAAAATAAAATACCTAGCAACGTATTTAACTAAGGAGATGAAAGACCAGGAGAACTATGGAACATTGAGGAAAGAAACTACAGAGGATATAAAAGGTTGGGAAACCATATCATGCTTTCGGATCCACAGATTCAGCAATGTTAAAATGTCTTTACAACCAAATTTATCTACAGATTTAATGCAATCCCAATGAAAATACTAACATCATTTTTCACAGATCTAGAAAAAATAGTTCTATGCTTCCTATGGAACCAGGAAAAAATCCAAATACACAAAACAACCTTAAACAATAAGAGCAACTTTGGAGGCATGACTTTACCAGCCTTTTAGTATTACCACAAGGTTGTAGTAACCAAAACATCATGGTCCTAGAACTAAAACAGAGAAATATATGGATCAGATCAGAGAACCCATATATAAAACCACCTGATCTGTGACAAAGCAGGAAAAAATATACATTGGGAAAAAGAATCCCTATTCCATAAATACAGTTAGTAGAAGTGGATAGGCACGTGTACAAGACTAAAACAGTGTCCGTACCTCATACCTCTCACAAAAAGTAATTCACAGTTGATAACAGCCTTAAACCTAAGATAAGAAAATATAAGAATTCTTGAAGACAATTTTGGAAAAAAATTTATAGATATAAGCATAGGCAAAGAATTTATGAATAAGACCCCAAAGGTAATCACAGAAACTATAAAAATTAATGAATGAGTGATAATACTTTAGACAATACACTAAAAACATGATTCATGAAAGAAAAAATGAAAAAATCTTTGTATTAGTTTGCTAGGGTTTCCTTTCTTTTTAAGAATTTAAAAATATAAGTATATTTTATGTTTTAGGAAGGAAAGCAAGTGGAGGGCAGAGATGCCAAAGGGAGAGAAGGGAGCAGAGAGCAGGGAGTCTGCGAGGTACCACCGATGATGTGGCTTACACACTAGAAATCTATTTTCTCACAGTTTTAGAGACCAGCAGTCAAATGTCAGCAATGTTGGCTCTTCCAGAGGGCGGTAAGGGCAGGACGCCTTCCAGGTCTCTCCTTTTGCCCTACAGAGCGACATACTCTCGCAGTGTGGTCACACTGTGTTCCCTTTGTACATATGTGTGTCGTGACGCACACCTGTAATCCTGGCCTTGTGGGAGGCCAAGGCAGGTGCATCGCTTGAAATTAGGAGTTCGAGACCTGCCTGAGTAAGAATGGGACCCTGTCTCTACTAAAATAGGAAAAGCCCTAGCTGAGCATGGAAGCAGATGCTTATTGCCCCAGCTACTTGCAGGGCTGAGGCAAGAGGATTGCTTAAGCCCAGGAGAATGAGGTTGCTGTGAGCTATGATGCCACAGCACTCTACCCAGGATGACAGAGAGAGATTTTGTCTCAAAAGAAAAAAAAAATGTCCTCTTTATAAAAGTACACCAGTTATATTAGATTGGAGCCCCCTCTAATGTCTTCATTTTAACTGAATTATTTGTGTAAATACCTTGTGTCTGAATATTGTCATTTTTCTGAATGGAGGAAGGGAGACGGTGCAGACTATAACATTTAGACTTCATTCAACTCAAAAGTCTCTGCACTGTGGAAGACACTCCTAAGAGAATAAAAGACAAGCCACGGACTTAGAGGGAATATTTGTAAAAAATACATATCTGATAAAGTATTTAGTCTCATGATTTTTTATAAATTTAAAACTGCTCAAAAAAGTCTAACTAGAATAAGTGGAAATAAATGCTGTTCAATAAATAATTATGCAATGGAATATATGCAACTATTTAAAAGAATAAAAACAGCATGTACTGATATGAAGAAAGAGAGAGACAGAAAAAATAAGGTGTAGAGCAATATATAGATATTTGCATAAGTAAAAGTGATATGGAATGCGTATCTAATATGATTTATCTACTTTTTAATAAAAGGATGTGAAAAATGGTTTACAATCTTTGTTTTTGGAAAAGAGACTAGCATTTGTAATAAAATAGATGGGAGTCAGATATCCTATGATGTTACTTTTATATTTTTAGTATTTTGTTCAGGTATGTATTATAACATTTTAAAGGTAAACATACTCCAAAAACGTAAATTATACAGTTTCTAAAATTTACTATGGGATAGGTGTGATATATACTAGACAGAAAGTAAAACTTAGTGCTCATTCAGAAAAGCTCCCTTTGCTGCCAACTTAAAATGAATGAACAGATGGTTTTATAATTAATAACTTGGAATATTTGTTTGACAGCTTTCATTCTCTGAAATTTAAAATCTGTAGGTTTGGGACATTCTTGAGTTAGGATGGATAGACGGGTCAAGGAAGAAAGCTTGGATTGAATTGGATGTGAGGATGACATTTATATTTAAAATGGATTGGAGCTCCTGATACAGAAAGTACCACGTGGATTCCTTTGCTTAGGAATGATGAAGATGAAAACATGGGAAGGATGGGAAATAAGAAAAAACACTCTCTGATCTGCCTCATACGCCCCAGGAAAGGAAAATTAACAGATTACACAAAGCATCTTTGTTAACAGTGGTTGGAGAAACGCATTCATTTCCTATTTCTAACTCTATTGGTTTTTAAGTATTGACTAAGATGGTATTCAAAAACAGTAACAGTATCATCAATCCCACATTTCTGTAGCAGGAGTTCAAGCCCACAAGTGACTGATGACCATCTATCGCCTGGCATGACATTCTCCAAAAGCTACATCAAGAAAAACAGAATTTTCTCCTTTTCTCTTTTTTCTTACAGAGATCTTTTATGGCCTCAGACATATTAGCTCTCTATCTTCTGTAGTTTTAATGAGGAAGATGAGTTAAAGCTACTATGATGAATGCCTGCAATCTCTGCTAATGATTATGAATTGGGAAGAAATGGCTATTTTAGCCAGAGTAAAGGAAAGATTATAACAGCAAAAATGTAAGTTGTACAGCTTCTTTATTTACATGGGTATGTTGATAGATCTTTGTAAACCTCTGTCTAGCAGACGTGTCTGCTATTTTTAACTGATACAGATAGGAGCTATTTACTAGGCTTACTCTATACTTACATTTCCAAGGGTAAAGAAAAGACAAAATGGGGGAATTTCTCTGTAAATATTTCCAAGCAGCTGGTGTACCACAGTCAGGGGTAATCAAGGACCAGCAGGGATGCTTGTGCCTCCCTAACTGTGAGAGTTTCTATTTTGTGTCACTCCATCCCTAGGTGTGGATGGAGGAAGAAATTTGACCTTTTTCTGGCAACGAGGAGTCCCAGCTTAACATCACAGTCAACCTGAGAGTCATGTATGCAAGTTGTAACACTTTAATTTGTGGCTCTGACGAACCCTGACATAATGAACAAGGAAATAATACTGCCTAAGAGAAGAAGACAGCATCAGGAAAGCAGTTTGGACATACTGTCTCCAGTCCTCGTCTTTGGCCCTGCTTCTGCAGATTTACATGAAGCCTGTCATAGCTTCTCTAGACACATTAGCTCCTAAAATTTTTCAGTTAATGTAACTTGTCTACTGTGTCCTATGGACAAGGATACTTGCTCAGTCTCTTTTCCTTACTGCGTCTCTTCTGCAGCATTCCTTAATTGTGAGTACTGATCAACCAGCACTTGGTACCCATTAAAGAAACAGGACTTTGAAGCCCTAACATCTCGTGTTATAAATTAAGAAAGTGAGATAATAGTGACTATTTACACGACTTGTCTAAAATCAGGATGTTGTCGATCTGCCCTAAATTCAAAAGAATCGTATGACTTGTTGCAACTCTGGGAGAAACTAAATGGGCAGAGTAAAAGTCCTTTATTTCTTTCTCATTGGAGACGTACTTCCCCATTCAAGCAGAAGTATCTGACAGCAGAATGACACTCTTCTCTAGCTGAGTAAACCAGCTAGTCAGCTCTTGCCGTCTGTTACCATGTGGTGCGTTGTGGAGCTGACACACAGTTAGCCTTTGAAGAAAGGGCATATAATTACAAGTGTGCCATGCAATCCATTTAAATCTGGCAAATGTACTGCAGTGCGTTCTTAGCAATTATAAATCCACAGTGGTAGGTGATGGATAAGAGCAGAAACAGAATAGGATGTCAGGAACAATGAGGGTCACTTGCTCGCAACTATCTATTCAGTTGCCAAAAATTAAGCAGTTTGAGTTTCATTGCAGTATTCGCGCTACTGCTTAGAAATTAGTGGTTAATTTGTACACCTCTTGGTCATACCTGCTGCTGTTCTTGTGAAGCAAACAGATTTAATCTCAATGCATAGAGTGATACCATCATTCAAAAGGGTATTTGTCTAAAGGAAGATATATAAAAAAGAAAGCACTTTTTCTAAGATTATAGCATTTTATTTATTCATTTCTTTAATTTCAGATTAATGGGGGTACAAGTGATTAGGTTACATTGTTCGTAACTCTAAGGTAAAGTTCAAGTTGTAGTTGAGCCCCTCACCCAGGTGCTGTTTACCTTTATATTGTGCCCATTAAGTGAGAGCTAACCAATCCTCCTCCCACCTCCTCTCTCCTTTCCCTTCTCTTCCCTGTCCACTCCTGTTTGATTTTATTTTTTCTTGTTTTTTTTTTTTTTAGAGACAAAGTCTCTTTGGTGCCCTCGGTAGAGTGCTGTGGCGTCATAGCTCACAGCAACCTCCAGCTCTTGGACTTAGGCGACTCTCTTGCCTCAGCCTCCGTAGTAGCTGGGACTACAGGTGCCCGCCACAACGCCCGGATACTTTTTTGTTGCAGTTTGGCCGGGGCCGGGTTTGAACCCGCCACCCTCTGTATATGGGGCAAGCACCTTACTCACTGAGCCACAGGTGCCGCCCCCCTGTTTGATTTTAATGTGTTTTTCTCTCCTATGGACATGTAGTTCTTTATCTCTTGGTCTCAGTATCAACTACAGTAGATACTTGCTTTTTCATTCTTGTAATACTTTACTAAGAAGAATGTTCTTCAACTGCATCAGGCTAATACAAAAGATGTAAAGTCTCCATCATTTATGGCTAAATAGTATTCTGTGGTGTACACATACCACAGTTTTTTAAGCCATTTATGGCTTTATGGGCACTTGAGTTGGTTCCACATCTTGGCAGTTGTGAATTGGGTTGCGATGAACATTCTAGTGCAAATGTTCTTTTGGTAAAATGATATTTTTCTTCTGGGTAGATATCTAGTAATGAGATTGTGAGATCAAATGGAAGGTCTACTTTTAGCTGTTTTGGGATTCTCCATACTTCCTTCCACAGAGGCGGAATTAGTTTGCAATCCCACCAGCAGGGTAAAAGTGATTGCTCTTACCACATCCACAGCTGCAGCTTTGGGACTTTGTGATGTGGGCTATTCTCACTTGGTGATGTCTCAGGGTGGTTTTATAAGACTATAGCATTTTAAACTACCCCAAGAGGAACATAATCAGGAAGATCAAAAAAGAGAATTGTTTTTCACCTAAGTAAAACTGTTTAATATATGGCATAGTATGTGAGTTTGGTGTTCTTGTTTGAAAGACATCAAACAAGTGTCAAATAAGTGATGGAGTACACAGAAGCAGAGCAACCATGGTGTAGGAAAGTAAAAATGGTCATGTGAAGACAAAGAAAATAGTCAGTTTTACACAGCATTTAAGTACCATTGTCAGGTTTCGAGGCAGCTGCCTGTGTTCTAAAATGTCAGGGGTTCAGGCAGCTACCTGGGTCTTTTTGACCACTCACATGAAACAGTGTGATTCTATTTGTTCCCATTTTGCTTTTTACTTCAAAATAAGATATGTGCAGTGTGCATAGGAATTTGTTGACAGTTGTTTTTTTTTTTTTTTTTTTTTAAACTATAGTCCGGCCCTCCAACGGTCTGAGGGACGGTGAATTGGCCCCCTGTTTAAAAAGTTTGAGAACTCCTGCTATAGAGTCTTTGACATCCTCTTGCAGTTGAGATGGTAAGTTATGATTGATAGATTGGTAGGTGTTTCTTCTTCCTCAGGTGTGAGCAATCACTTGGGACAAAATTAAGGTGGGCAGCACAGGATGGAGGCGTGGGGTCCCCACACTTGCCTTCTGTCTCCAGGGGAGCTAGATTCCTCCCTATTTTCCTAACATTGCCTTTTCTTTTTAAAGTCAAATATAAAAATTCCTTGCTATCTTTCTAACATTGCCTTTTCTTTTTAAAGTCAAATATAAAAATTCCTCGCTATCTTTCTAACATTGCCTTTTCTTTTTAAAGTCAAATATAAAAATTCCTCGCTATCTTTCTAACATTGCCTTTTCTTTTTAAAGTCAAATATAAAAATGTAGTCAAACTATACGTCTCAAAAACATAAATCATTTTGCCACACCTGACATAGACAAATTCCCTGATTACTATCCAGCTGGATATTGGCAAGTAAGTTTAATGGGGAAGTAACGCTGTGAACTTTCGGACTTAAATCTCCCAAATCTCCCATTTTAAAGCACATTTATTTAATACATAAATATAATTTGTTATGCAACATTTAAAGAGAACCAGAGGAAAAGTTTTTAAGTTGCATTTTTTTCTCTATTTTTCCTTTCTAACTCTCCATTAGCTCTCTTGCTTTTTTAAACTGCCTGATGTAGTGTCCCTGCACCAAAAACCTCCCTCAGAAATATCTCATTACCTAAATTACCTCTTACTCTTCTGTGCTACTTCTATCTTCAATTGCTTCTGTTTCTTTAATTTCCTATTTATAAACACCACCTCCTTTCCATTCTGTCCCATACTTCTTCAAGAATCTGTAGATGATAGCCATCATTGCCAAATGAGTCACATGTGAAGCAAAATGTGATTAGTTCAAATGCTAGTCTTATTTTTATTGCAAACCAGCAACTTAAATTATATTAAATTAGGCCTTTTTATTTTTCTGCTTGATTCAGAGAAAGGGCATCTTTATTTGGAACTCTAATGAGCAAATGAACATTACATACCTTATTATGTAATTTTGAGTCTAACAAAATTAGATTAGGCATTTTCTTAGTACACTGAAATCATATTTCAAATGATACACCTTCAGGACTAGCTAATCACTGAACTTACATATAAGCATTCTTCTGTAGAATTTTTAGTCACCTTAATGACAATCCATGATGATAAATTGAAGTTCATAGTGAACTGAAAAGCAGGATGAGCTCATTAATCAATTCTGTACAGTATCTGTCACAGGTGACTTTAGAATTATCTATTTCCTTTTCATATCTAGAAAGGATTCGTTGCCAGATGACTATTGATCAAATGTCATTGTGAAAAAATATCTAAAATTGAAGTATGCCTGCTTTAATATAAAGTACTTTAATTATAAAGGAAGAGCAATGTTTGATATTGCATTAACTCTCCTAGATACCAAGAACAAACCAGTTTTTATATGAAATTAGAACAAAGACTTGAAAGAAATTAGGTATTAAAAACATTATTTTCAGCTGCATAAAGGAATTGCAGCATGGGTACCAATTTAATTATGTTGAATCTGAATATGAATCAGAGATCTGATCCCCAAGTCTGTATCGTGAGCCCTAAGCTCTCATCAGAACTCCACCCTTATAGTATAATCTCTGCAACGTTGTGTACTAAGTAGCTCAAACTTGTGGAACCAAGAGGGAAATTTTATCTTCAGTCTTCAAACCTACTTCTGCCTCAGCGTCCCAATTCAGTAAAAATGCCACAGTCTATCTTATACCTTAAATGAGAAATCATGATTCTAACCTTGATGTTTGTCTTTTGCTTTCTTCTTGTATCTACTCCATGAATAATTCGTGTAGACCCCCATCCAGTGTAGGTCTGTGTACTTCTTACTGTTTGTGCTATTGTTACCCTCTTCCAGGCCACCATGATTTCCCGGCAAGATTAAGGTAATCATCACTTACTAATATCCCAGTTTCTCTTGCTGCCTTCTCCTTCCGTATCTCTGCAATATTCTAAATAAGTGCCTAAAAGTTATATCAAGCTCTTTACACACTCAAAATCTGCACATACCCTGCCTTCTGCTAAATGGTCAGGCCTCAAATGGTGCTGGAGTTGTTTTGGGTCTTTGACTAAGCTTGTTTCTAACTTTGGGTATTTCAAAAACTATTCTCTGCTTAGAATATGCTGCTGGCTGACTTTTATTAAGTGGTTTTTTCTTGCCATTCAGATCTCTGTTAAATGTTAGATTAAGCCTCAGAAAATTTCCCTGCATCTCAAACTATAGGACCCACCTGGATGATCTCTGTTTCATTAGTCTATTTTATCTCTATATAACACTCACCACTCTCTGTTATTTTCTTAAGTATTCGTTTACTTATTTTATTTCTACCGACTATCTCCTTGTACTAGCATGAAAGCTCCATTAGAGTATGAAACTTATCTGCCTCATTCACCCTTCCATCCTCAAAGGATGTAAGAGTGACTTCTGCATATAAGCACTCTAGAAGCATTTACCAAATAAACTGATTAATGAATTATACATTTTTAGCTGTGTAAATATCATAACTCTGGTAAGTATGAACTAGGAAGGAAACCATTTGGAAAACTAATAAAATTGCTGAATCTACTTGCCAATATGGTGTTTCAGAAATTAGATTAATTTTGTGTCCCATGTTTGGACTGAGCTGGAATATATACGTATAGATTGGGTCTTATCTTTTTGTATTATAAAAATTTTAACATAAAAATGGTAAATGGATTCATAAATTATATTATAAAGCTTATTATGTTCCATTAAATGATTTAGGTGCTTTACCCATGTTAACTCATGCAATCTTATAAAACACCAATAATATAAATTTTATTTTATATATGTGGAAACAGAAAGATTAAACAACCAACCCAAGGTTGGTTGACTAATAGGTGGCAGATTTAGGAATAAAATCTAGGCATCCGGCATTGTGTATATTTATAAACACTAATCTGCATTGCCTCTTAACCTTGAAATGCAAATTAAATTATTTCAATAACATTCAAAAATCACATGTTGACAACTCATTGTATTAAAGGCAAAGTATTGAAGTATTTTAGATAAGAAAAGTATTAAACCAATATATTATACAGGCAGCTTTTATTCTTGATGGGCTTGAAGAAGAGTTAACAATTAGTGAAATGTTAATTATGAGCATGAAAAGTATTTGATAATTATGTGAGCTAAATGAATCATAGAAATACTTACAAAGGCACCAGATACGTATTGTGGAAGGGATTTTGTCAACCACGGGATGTTGAAAGAGCTTACATTTGAAGAATCTAAGCAACTCTGTAGGAATTACCCAAGATAAAACCAGACATGTTTGAGACTGAGGAATGCAAAAAATGGTAAGGCCTCAAGTTAAGGTCCAACCTGGCACATGTTTTGTGTTATAGGAATACGTCTAGGAATAGATGTTTTTAATGTGACTTACTCTTACTGGGTATTAATAACATGTGTTCTCAGGCAAATCAGCCTTGTAATTCTTATATTCACTGGCATTCCTGACCCACTGTTAACAAAATCACCCAAAGGGTATTATACCAGAAGGAGCTGAAATGACCTAAGTAAAAAATTTTTAAATCTGTATAAAGAAAAACCCTTCAAAAAAATTGAAATGTTAGTATTAAATTAAAAATGCTACTAAACAGAAACATAATCATTTCTTAAAGTGATTATTTATGAAAATTTTTTACATTTAACACTAACTAATAACATGAAAATTAGTATCTTTAAGTATTTTAAATTAGGATGTATTTTACCAACTCCTCTGGAAGCAACCTCAAAAGATATCTGCGGTATTTGTGGATTATTGTTTAGTAACATTGTTCTGAGAAAAAGTTATTCTACCCATCCCCAATTGTCTTGTACGCATGAGTGTATTTTCCTCTGATTCCTTTTGAAATCAGTAGAGATAGATATCTGATGTAAGTAGTTAACTTTTATCTAATGCTCTATCATCAGAGAGGAACTCTTGGAAGTTATGCTCATCAAATAAAAGAAAAATGAAGATAATACTGAAATAAGATTTAGCCATTCAATTTCAGGAAATTGTTAGAATGTTAGATTATATGTAACAAAAACCTTTAGAAAGGTTAATTTCCTTTTTTGCATTGGTTTGCGTTTTATACATTAATATGCAATTGAAGAAGAAAATGGAGCAGTTCATCTCTTTACTACTTATTGGTTCATTTATTTTCAAGATACGAGGATCTATGTTATGATTAATTGCCCAACTTTTCAGCAGCTACAGTTGTTGCTAAGGAATATCCCATCAGAAACTTGAGAGAAAATTTAAAGACATTTATCAAAGTTCCCATTTGGAGTCTAGAGAAACAATAAAGCAGATATTGACTTCTCTTGAGGAATGGATCAGGATTTATTGACCCAAAGGGAGAGTCAGTGTTTACTTTCAGTGAAAATAATTCTTGGTCAATGAAATGTAAAATTTCATGCATTATTTCTAATCAAAGTGTCTTGAAATCTATTAGATGATGACACTGGTTAAATAGCATTTATATTTTTCAGTTTACATAAATATATGTGCATTGTAAGAAACTTTGTAATATATAGAATGTTGAAAGGAGAAAAAATAACCAATAATTTCTCATCAAAAAGAAAACAACTGTTAATATTTTGGTGTATCTAAGTGCCAGTCATTTTCTTATAAATATATTTAGGAAATGTTCATATATATATATATTGAGTTAAAATATCATAAAAATAAAATGGTAATTCATGTTATAATTCCCCCAAACACATTCTTGATTCCTATGAAAGAATTACATGTCCCCACCTTTTGAACATGCTGCATCTCATGGACTATCCCTCAGTCCACTGACACTGTGTTTATCCATGAAACTCGGTTTGGTTGACAGCGTGAGAACATACATATACAAATTAAGAGGTATTGTATGTTTCCATCATTTTACCTTCTCTCAGCCACAAGGCCAATATTTCTCATAAAGGGTTTTTCCCTTTACTGCAGATTCATAGTTAGAAGACATACAGAAAGGGGGAAGAACCAGCTACTCACAGATGCTTACAGGCAGCATGTTCAGAAAATAAATCTTTATCATCGTTAGCTACTGAGATTTGAGGCTATGGTTACTGTGCAAGAAGGTGACTAATACATTCAAGTGTATTAAAAATAAATTGTTATATGAGAAATCGTGAGGTGAGATTTTCCCCAACTTGCAAGGCAAAAAGTTAGCCTTCCAATATTTAATTTGTATATAGAGACAAGAAAAATGAACCCACTTGGCTAGAGACAAAATATGCTTGTATTAGTCATGGCACAAATGGGAGCCAGAACAGGAAGTTTCATTCTACAAACCTCATTCCCCACAAGGCAATCATGGCAACTGCACACGGAGGGAAACGCTTACAGGTATCCCCAAATTAGGAAACTTGAGTCTATGTAGGACTGTTTGATGACCTACCTGCTCAACTCCCCTCCTGAGAGAAAGAGTGACCTAATGGATGTTATAGACACTTTTTTTTTTTTTTCTGTCTTTAGCTAGAGCTGGTAAAAACAATGTATCCTGAATTGGTAAAGTAACAGAAAAAAGAAACAAAACATCAACATAAATATCTCTTTTTCTCCTGTATACCAATAAAATCTTTGTTTCTTTCTTTTTTTTTAACTTAAGAATAGTATAGAGGTAGAAATGTTTTGGTTATATGTACTGCTTTTTACTGCCTGAGCCACAGGTACATGTGTGCCCTTCACCCAGACAGGGCACTCTGTACCTGACAGGAATGATATCCCTCAGACAGCATATACCAGAGGTTCTCAACCTGTGGGTCACAAACCTGTATGGAATGATTTTCACAATGAACATACATCCTGCATATCATATATTTATATTATGATTCATAACAGTAGCAAAATTACAGTTATGAAGTAACAATGAAAACAATTTTATGGTTAGGGGTCACCACACATGAGGAACTGTATAAAAAGCAGTTCATTAGGAGGCATTAGGAAGTTTGAGAATCACTGGCATGCACTATACCTGTCATGAATGATTTCAACCAGATAGTGTACACTGTACCTCTCAGGAGTGATATCACCCAGACAGTCTCCACTGTACCTGTCAGGAATTGTATCACCCAGATAGCATACACTGTAACTGTCTGGAATGATTTCACCCAGACAGCGTCCACTGTACCCATCAGGAATG
This sequence comes from Nycticebus coucang, assembly GCF_027406575.1. NCBI lineage: Eukaryota > Metazoa > Chordata > Mammalia > Primates > Lorisidae > Nycticebus > Nycticebus coucang. The sequence goes on from NC_069782.1 coordinate 47,969,213, forward strand.
ATATCACCCAGAACATGTATATTGTATCTGTAAGGAATGATATCCCCCAGATAGCATACACTGAACCTGTATGGAATGACTTCACCCAGAAAGCGTACACAGTACCTGTCAGGAATGATTTCACCCAGACAGCGTACACTGTACCTGTCAGGAATGATTTAACAGAGACAGCATACACTGTACCTGTCAGGAATGACTTCACCCAGACGGCGTACACTGCACCTGTCAGGAATGACTTCACCCAGACGGCGTACACTGCACCTGTCAGGAATGACTTCACCCAGACGGCGTACACTGCACCTGTCAGGAATGACTTCACCCAGACGGCGTACACTGCACCTGTCAGGAATGACTTCACCCAGACGGCGTACACTGCACCTGTCAGGAATGACTTCACCCAGACGGCGTACACTGCACCTGTCAGGAATGACTTCACCCAGACGGCGTACACTGCACCTGTCAGGAATGACTTCACCCAGACGGCGTACACTGCACCTGTCAGGAATGACTTCACCCAGACGGCGTACACTGCACCTGTCAGGAATGACTTCACCCAGACGGCGTACACTGCACCTGTCAGGAATGACTTCACCCAGACGGCGTACACTGCACCTGTCAGGAATGACTTCACCCAGACGGTGTACACTGCACCTGTCAGGAATGACTTCACCCAGACGGCGTACACTGCACCTGTCAGGAATGACTTCACCCAGACGGCTACACTGCACCTGTCAGGAATGACTTCACCCAGACGGCATACACTGTACGTGTCAGGAATGATTTCCCCTGTCTCCTTCTCCCTCCTCCCACTTGCCTGATTTCTGTTGAGTTTATTGTGCATTGCTAAGAGGAGGAACACTGTAATATTATAGTACGTGAGGGGCTATAAAACAAATCTGCCAATGTAAGGAAAACACTATTTCTGGTTTCCAATAATGTCTGTTTAACATTTTCTCAAAAGATTATTAGTTCCCTAGACTCAATGCCGAAATGTACAAAGACTTGACTCATACCACATGTATGTGTCAGGTTGGACATATACAATGCCATATGCAATGCAGGTATACGCGTGCATGCAAATGTTTCATATACGTGTATGTTTGGATCTACACAGTCTTTATGCATATCTTTTATTTTTACAAAATTAAGATTATACTGTTCATTTTGCTTATGTATTTACTCTATGTCACCTAACAAGACGTAATGCACTACTTCCACACCTGTATATGTTCTTTGAAAATATCATTTTAGTGAATGTGTAGTAAATAATGGTATAAAAGAACAATATAATAAAATTAGTAATTGTTTATTGTTGAATATGTGGGTAGTTTGCAAACATTCAATAATGTATAATGCTATAGCAATCTATACTTCATGTAATATGTCTTCACATTTATTGACCCTGGTGGTTTGCTATAGGAAGATAAATAAAGGATTTTTTATGGATTTTTTGATTATTTTCTCGAATTGAATATTATGATAACATTTCCTTAATCTGTTCAAATGATGAATATATCTTTTCATAAGTATATGATTAATCAGAGATAAATTATATCGGTCACCACAATTAACAAAAATTCTTTGGGTTTCTACTTTACTAAACTTTACTTCCTTACATTTATGTTCTTTGAACTAGTGACTATCATTGTTTCACTCTTCTGATTAGGATTTAGTGGGTTATATATCAATGGAAGGTAAGTTCCACATATCAGACATTATGAAATTGAAGAAGACCTATGATAACTTATTCTCAGCCCTAGGGGAAGGAGAGAAGTCGTAGAAATGTCTAACCCTGATCACGGTTTGGGTGGTTATTACAGACATCAGTCTTGCTCAGATGTCTAGGGACTCATAAGAGCTCTGTAGCCATAAGGCTCTCAGCCAGCCATGCATGTCCTGGAAGGGCACCCACATGACATACAGCCCATCTCGTGAAATTGGAATTTCAGATAAACAAAATCCTGTATTTTTAAGTTTAAATATTTGCAAATATTGCCTGGAAATACTACTAATAACAAAATATTTGCTATTTACCTGAAATTCAAATTGAATGAGGCATCCTATATTTTTCTTTGAAAAATATAATAACAGTAATAATAAATAAGAAAGCCCAGACTCTGAGAATCCACTCCAAGTGGACAATAGGTAGAAAGTCCTTGAAGATGGTGTGATGGTATTTTTAAAATCCGCAAACATAAAAATAATTATACTTCTTTTCTTGTGTATGTATCTGATGTCAATTTATTTTTTAGAGTGGAGTAAGTCAAATATAATTTGTTCTTAGTCAGTTTGACTGGAAGTCTAGCAATTTTCTTAACATTCCTAAAGAACAGTCTTGTTTCAATGATTTTCCTTTACAGTTTTTTTCTGTTTTCTCTTTCATTGATTTTTACTTTGACCTTCATTATTTCCTTTCTTCTACTTATTGCTTGTTTTAGTTGCTCTTCTTTTTCTAGTTTTGTTTAAGTGAAAGCTAAAGGTTTTTGTTTTTGTAATTTAAAACTTTTTTTTTCTAACATAGGCGATAAAGACTTGTGACAAAAATCCCTGTTTCCCATTTGTTACTTTAGTGGCATTCCATAAGTTTCAATATGTTGTGTTTACATTTTCCTTCAATAAAAATATTTTCATATTTTTCTTTTTATTTCTCATTTAACATATTATTCAGACATTTCATTTAGTTTTCAAATACTATGAATTTTCATGAGATTTTTCTATTGTTTATATGTATTTTAATTTTATCTGATACAAAAGAGCATAGTGTATAACCTGAATCCTTTTAATTTTATTGGGATTTATTTTTAAGGAGAAAATGTGAATGATCCTGGTAAATATTCCATGAGCACTCAATAGCAATATTTACTTTTCATTGCCAGACTGAATGTACTATAATTATCCAGCAGGTCAAGTTGGCCGATGGCACTGCTCATGTCTTCTGTTGTCTCACTGACTTCCTGTCTCCCTGTCCTGTGAATCTAATGATTGATAATAGATCCAAGTATTAAAATCTTCGACCACATAATTGTGGGCTTACCTGTTTCTCCTCACACTTCCATTAGTTTTGACTTTATGCATTTTGAAGCTCTGTTAATAGGAACACACACATTTATGACTGCTACTTTCCTCTTGATGAACCGATATCTTTATTATTTTTATTTTTTTTATTTATTTATTTTTATTAAATCATAACTGTATACAATGATATGATTATGGGGCATCATACACTCACTTCATAAGCCATTTGACACATTTTTATCACAGTGGTTAACATAGCCTTTCCAGCGTTATCTCAGTTACTGTGCCAAAACATTTACATTCTACATTTACCAAGTTTCGCAAATACCCCTGTAATATGCACCACAGGTGTGATCCCTCCGATTCCCCTCCCTCTACCCAACCCCCCCTTTCCCACTTCCCCCTATTGTTAAGTTGTAGCTGGGTTATAGTTTTCATGTGAGAGTCCCAAATTAGTTTCATAGTAGGGCTGTGTACATTGGGTATTTTTTCTTCCATTCTTGGGATACTTTACTAAGAAGAATATGTTCCAGCTCCATCCATGTAAACATGAAAGAGGTAAAGTCTCCATCTTTCTTTAAGGCTGCATAGTATTCCATGGTATACATATACCACAATTTATTAATCCATTCGTGGATCGATGGGCACTTGGGCTTTTTCCATGACTTAGCTATTATGAATTGGGCTGCAATAAACATTCTGGTACAAATATCTTTGTTATGTTGTGATTTTTGGTCTTCTGGGTATATGCCCAGCAGAGGGATTACAGGATTGAATGGCAGATCTATTTTTAGATCTCTGAGTGTTCTCCATATATCTTTCCAAAAGGAATGTATTAATTTGCATTCCCACCAGCAGTGCAGAAGAGGAGAACCCCCCAGGCAATTGAAGCAGCTTCAAAAATACACTACTGGGACTTGATCAAACTAAAAAGCTTCTGCACAGCTAAGAACACAGTAAGCAGAGCAAGCAGACAGCCCTCAGAATGGGAGAAGATATTTGCAGGGTATATCTCTGACAAAGGTTTAATAACCAGAATCCACAGAGAACTCAAACGCATCAGCAAGAAAAAAACAAGGGATCCCATCGCAGGCTGGGCAAGGGATTTGAAGAGAAACTTCTCTGAAGAAGACAGGCGCACGGCCTTCAGACATATGAAAAAATGCTCATCATCTTTAATCATCAGAGAAATGCAAATCAAAACTACTTTGAGATATCATCTAACTCCAATGAGACTAGCCTATATCACAAAATCTCAAGACCAGAGATGTTGGCGTGGATGCGGAGAAAAGGGAACACTTCTGCACTGCTGGTGGGAATGCAAATTAATCTTTATTATTTTTAGATGACTTATTGTGTCCCTGGGAAAATATTTTTGTTCTGAATTTGACTTTTTCTCGACGTGATGTTTTCTCCTCCAACACATCCTGTCCTGTTAACTTCAGCTGCTTTGTGCTTTCCAGGCTGTCAGTGCTCTGTCTTTACCTCAGGTTCACCCTGTCTGGGGGTCCCCACTCTGTCTGCACAACGGGACGCTCTCTCAAGGCCTTACATTGGAGCAACACAGAGCTCATCTTTCACATCCTCCCTCACCTCTCAGGATCATTCTCTGATGTCCTATAAAATCCATTGTTTCCTATATTTTGTCCAGTATATTCACTATTTCAGATGAAAGAGGATAGAAACAGGAGTCATTTAGAAACAGGAGTCAGCTATCTCTCTCTCTCTCTCTCTCTATATATATATATATATATATATATGTATATTAAATTGCTGATTTAATTTCTAAATAGTTCTGGAACTACATCTTTTTCTTAATTTATCATGTAAAAATTTTCAAGTTGTGCTTTTTTGCAATCTACTGATTTAATTGTTTGTACTTACTCATGATATCCTTTCATTTTTGTAATGCCTTCAGGATATAGAGTGATGCCAACTCTTTAAGTTCTAATATTGTTTATTTTTTATTTCTATATTATTTTATAATGAGTACTATATAGGTTTATCAATCTTGTTTTTTCAGAGAATCAAATTTTCAGCTTGCTTCACATTTTATTAAAGGTTAGATTTCTTTACTTTAAAAATGTCTTCTATTCTCGTTACATTCTACCTAATACTTTTATTGGGATTAATTTTCTCATCTTTCTCCCTCTTTAAGAGGTGGATGCATCAATAATTATTTCTTTCACTTCCATTTGAAGGATTTAAATGCATAAGACATATACTTTTTAATGTATATGATGAAAGTATACACCTCATATTAAACACATTAATATTTCTGCAGGTAAAAATAAATATTACACTCTTTAGTAAAAATTAAGACTTTAGATAGCTTCACTTTGGTTCAGGTCATATTTTCCCACCAAATGAGTTACAAAAATCTTTAGTTTCAGATCATTTGGTTTTGGAATTATAGTTAAGATATTCTGGATCTATAGTACAATTTTAAATCTTATTTTATTTTATTTGTTTTATCATACATAACTTCAATCTCAGTTGCTCTGGGTAGAGTGTCATGGCATCATGATAGCCACAGCAACTTCCAACTCTTGGGCTCAGAAGATCCTCCTGCCTTGGACTCCTGAGTAGCTAGGACTATAGGTACCCGTCACAATATCCAACTAGTTTTTCCATCTTTAGTTCAGACAGAGTCCACTCTTGCTTAAACTGGCCTCAAACGCGTGAGCTCAACCAGTCGACCTATTTCTGTTTCCCTGAGGGCTAGGATTACAGGTGTGAGCCACTGCACCTGGCCTTTAATTTCATTTTGATAGCCAAACAACCATAACAAGATGTTAAGAAAAGAACAGTAGTATAATTTCTCCTTGAAAACGTGTGAAAGAATTAATAATTCATAAAGTTGGGTCTTTTGATAAAATTTGATGAAATAAATAAATATATTGTTAGGTTTATAAGAAAAAACGGCACAAGTCACTAGTGGTAAGAATAAAAAAGGGAATAAACAATAGATCAAAAGCATTGAAATGATAGTTGGAGACCACTGTTAATTGTTTTTTGCAAATAAGTGTAAATAGAGGCATAAGGTAAAATTTCCTAGAAAATTTGAATAATAAGGATGACTATATTAATAGAACTAAAACAATGAAGGTCAGTCTTTACAACTATTACACACCATAAAAACACATACTATACCATAAATGCAAAAAATTAAAATATTATTCCAAATGAATATGCAAGACTTCAGATTATACTATAAAATAATCCAAAACTTGATACTATTGTAAAAATAGATGCATAGATCAATGCCCAGAATTGAGAAACCAGAAATCAAGCCATACACCGGCAACCAAACGATCTTTGAAAGAGCAAACAACAGCCTACCCTGGGGAGAAGACATGGTATTCAATTAATGAAATAGGAAAATTGGATAGTCACATGCAGAAGAATGAAATTGGATGCTTATATCTCTCATCATATACAAAACTTAACTCAAAAAGGATTAATGACTTAAATATAAGACCTGAAACAATAAATATTTTAGAAGAATTCCTAGGAAAAATCCTTCTTGATTTTGGTCTGGGCAAAGAATGTATGACTAAGACCCCACGAGCAAATGCAACAACAATGAAAATAGATAAATGGATTCAAACTAAAAATCATGTACACAGCAAATGAAACAACCAACAGAGTAAATAGCCTACAGAATGAGAAAAAGCATCCACTAACTGTACATCCAACAAAGGACTAATATCCAAAATCTACAAATAAATAAATAAATAAGCAATTGGCATGAACATTTTTCAAAAGACGACATACAAATGGCAAAAATATGTGAAAAATGTTCAATATCACTCATCATCAGATAAATGAATATTAAAACCACAGTGAGATATCATCTTAAATCAGTTAAAATGGCCATTATTAAATCAAAACCAATAGGTGTTGGTGAGGATGCGGAGAAGAGGGAGAGCTTGTGGTGGGAATATAAATTAGTATAACCCCTCTTGAATCAGTATGAAGATTTCTCAGAGAACTAAAAATAAATCTACTATTAAATCCAGCAAACCAATAGGAAAAAGAAAACATTATATTGAAAGTATACCTTTACTCATATGTTTATTATAGCACTATTTATAACAGCAAAGATACAGAATCTACCCAAGTTTCCATTAACCAATGTCTGATAAAGACAATGTGATATATATAGACAATGGAATTGTACTCAGCCATTTAAAAAAGTATGAAATCATGGGTCAAGTGCAGTGACTCACGTCTACACTATAGGCACTTGGAAGGCCGAGGCAGGCGGATGGCCCCAGCTCACAGGTTGGAGACCAGCCTGAGCCAGAGCAAGACCTCATCTCTAAAAATAGCTGGGCACCTGTAGTCCCAGCTGAGGCAAGAGAATTATTTAAACCTAAGAGTTTGAGGTTGCTGTGAGCTGTGATGCCACAGCACTCTACAGAGGGCAACACAGTGAGTGAGCTTTGTCTCAAAAAAAAAAGTATGAAATCAGGTGTTTTGCAGCATCTTGGAATGGAGCTGGAGGCTGTTATCCTGAGTGAAGTAACTTAAGGAAAGAAAATTAAAGACTGCATATTCTCACTTGTAAGTGGGAACTAAACAACAGGTATGCATAGACATACAGAGTGTAATAATGGGCATTGGAGACTCGAGGGTGTGGGAAGTGAAAAAATTGCCTGTTGGTAATACTCTTCTACTGATGGATATCCTAAAAGCTCAGACCTCACCACCACACAATATGCCTATGCAACAAAACTACACTAGTGCTCCCTAAATTTGTAAAAATAAGTAAATAAAATATTAAAAAGTACAATATATCAAATTACACACCAAGACAAAAAAAAATAAGGTAAAAATTTGAGAACCTTTGAAAATGTGAATCCAGACTGTGACAGTTAATTTTAAGTGTCACCTTGACCAGTTTAAGGGCTAAAGAGATAGTCAGGATAGCATTATTTCTGGGTATATTTGGGAAGGTGTTTTCTGAGAGACTGGCACTTGAATTAGTGAAGTAGGGAAGGTCTGCCCTCAATATGAGCAGGCATTATCCAATGAACTGAGGGCCCAGATACAACGAAATGGAGAGGAAAGCTGAATTCACGTTCTCTTCTGGACCTGGGACATTGGGACACTCTTTCTCTCTTTTCCTCGAGTGTCAGAGGTCTACGTTTTCCAGCTTGGGTATTCTTGAACTTGCACCAGCAGACCCCCAGGTTCTCAGTCCTACAGCCTCAAACTTAAGAGTTCCATCCTCAGTTTTCTGGTTCTGAGATCTTTAAACTTGGATGGAGCCAGGCTACCAGCTTCCCCAGACTTCCAGCTTGCAGATGGCCTATTGTGGAACTGCTCCTGTGAGTCAGTTCCTGTATTGACATTATCTATATCTGTGTATCTATTGGTTCTATCTCGTGGGAGGACACTAATACTGTAACACAGGGCAAACATTTTACTAATCTCCCCAAATTCACACGGATTGTGATTATTTTAGAAAGGAGTATGTTAGATAACCTCCTAACAGGATGTACATTGTGCTGGTTACTTATCATTTTATTTTGCTATAGACAATCTTTCATTCTTAATTCACTTCATAGCTATTTTGCCAGTTAGTCAGCAAAGATCATGATAAGGGCACAATGGATAATGCTATTGCAAACTTCAGCTGGCAAGAATTTTTGTGATGTCTAACCAGACTTCAAAAGTGATTCTTACTCATCAGTTGCAAAGTAGCTGGTTGGCTACAACTTCAGCAGTTGGTTCTTGAACATTCCTGAATTCAGGCTGTCAAGAGCACGTCTTGATATTTCAAGCACAGTTTTCTGTACTATGACTTAAGCCTCTTGTGACACCACCTTTATTTTCAGACTTCCAGCTTTGCCAAAATGCTTACAAATGCCTGATTTCTTCTACTGAGTTCTTTTGTGCCTGAAATACCAAAGACTGTTTTTATTTTCTTAGACTGAACACGGACAGATGTGTCTTTTCCAACATAAACCTTTATTGGTTACTGGCTGTATGCAATACATGTGTGCTATTATACTCATCTATGCTTTAAATATATTCACTTATTTGATCCTAGCAACAAGCCAGTAGTGTAGGGAATGCTAACATTTCTGTTGAAGAGATAAGGAAACTGAGACACAGAATTGCTTAGTAATTCTTTTCTTTTTTTTTTTTGCAGTTTTTGGCCGAGGCTGGGTTTGGACCCACCACCTCAGGCATATGGGGCCAGTGCCCTACTCCTTTGAGCCACAGGCACCAATGCTTAGTAATTCTTTCCTGATCTACACAACAATGAAGTGGTGAGATTTGAATTCAAACCAGCTACTCTAGCTAAAGAAGTTGCACTTTTAATTACTCTGCTTCTCTGTCTCACTAATGGAATGCATGTGATATCCTTCCTAGCTCCTTAAGGCAAAATCCAAAGCCGTGTGTGTGTGTGTGTGTGTGTGTGTGTGTGTGTGTGTGTGTGTGTGTTTCAATGTCGTATGTTACGGGCAATTTCCATTTACTCTCAACTCTCAAATTGTACAGGGAAAATGCATTGTATGACAATTTCTATTCTGCAGGATATTCCTGTCCTAGCAATTCTATCAACATTAGATAAATCTAACTTACTCTAACCTATTGGTTGAAGTAGATTTCTCCTGTAAAAAATTAGAAGTAGTGATATGCAATCCCTTACATCACTGGGCAAGAGAGATGAATAGAACCTTCTCTAAAGAAGGTTAAACAAATGGCTAATAAACATATGAAAAAATGCTTATTATCCCTAATTATTAGAGAAATGCAAATCAAAACCACCCTGAGATACCATCTAACCCCAGTGACAATGGCCCCTATCACAAAATCTCAAAACTGCAGATGCTGGCATGGATGTGGAGAGAAGGGAACACTTTTACACTGCTGGTGGGACTGCAAACTAATATAACCTTTTTGGAAGGAATATGGAGAATCCTCTAAGAACTCAAACTAGACCTCCAATTTGATTCTGCAATCCCATTACTGGGCATCTACCCAGAAGAAAAAAAATCCTTTACCATAAGGACACTTGCACTAGACTGTTTATTGCAGATCAATTTGTAATCGCCAAAATGTGGAAACAGCCTAAATGCCCACCAACCCAGGAATGGATTAACAAGCTGTGGTATATGTATAGTATGGAATACTCTTCAGCCATTAAAAAAGATGAAGACTTTACATCTTTTGTATTAACCTGGATGGAAGTGGAAGACATTATTCTTAGTAAAACATCACAAGAATAGAGAAGCAAGAATATTACATACTCAATTTTGATATGAGAACAATTAATGACCTAGTACACGGTGGGAGGTGGAGGAAGGGAAGAATAGAGAGAGGGAAGGAGGGAGTGGATGGGGGGGTCACTGTGTGTGACACACCTTTTGGGGGCTGGACACAGTTATAAGAGGGACTTTACCTAACAAATGCAATCAATGTAACTTGGTTCTTTGTACCCTCAATGAATCCACAACAATTAAAAAAAAGTAGTAATATATCTCATGTATTATCACAAAGTTGGAATATTTTAATAATAAATACACATAAAAATTAAAATTCATAATTTCGTTGCTGAATAAATAATATGCAATGGACTTGAATGAAAAATGTCATTATCTTATAAATACATTTCATAAAAATCTTATAAATAGCAGGGTGGGGTGGCTCATGCCTGTAATTTCAGCACTGTGGGAGGCTGAGGAGGGAGAATTGCTTCAGCTCAGGAGTTCGAGACTTGCCTGAATGAGAGTGAGATCCCGATGCATTAAACAAAACAAAACAAACAAACGAAAACAGCTGGGCACTGAGGCAAGCACCTATAATCCCAGCAGCTTCCAGAGGCTGAGGCAGTGGGATGCCCACAGCCCCATTCTGAGTTTGCAGTGAGCTATGACACCACTGCACTCTGCTCAGGGCACAGGGTGGGACTCTGTGTCAACAGGGAAAAGAAAAACAAAAAAAAGCAAGCAAATAAAAATCTTACAAATAAACACTTACTTGGCAGGGGAGATACCGTGATCACGGAGGTGGCTTTCCCAGGGCGAGGCTTGTCCATTGGACTCCGGATGTACCCCAAATGTGGGAAACTCAACTGCATAATTGATGGTAGTGGGGGACTGTGTTTGCAGTCTTCCCTTTAAAAAAGAAAAAAAAAATTTACAAATAGTAGATGCTCATAGAAGATATTTATAATAGAAGGTATTTACTAGATAAAAAATTTCGTCAACAGAATTACTGAGTTTTTAATATTATAAGTTTTTAGTATTTTTGAAACCAAAAACAAGTTTTCTTTCAACTTGAATGAATGTATTGGCCATTGATGATTGGAGGGTGACATAAAAAACTAGAAAGACCCTGACTGTGGAGGGTGGATACAGTCAGTGCTGAGGGAGTTGGGGTGCTGCAAATAGGAAATATTGTTGAGTCTTTGAAATCAGTCATGTGGTACATTTTAGAGGTGGGATTCAAGTTGGAAGCTGCCAAAAAATCCAGGAGTTTATATAATCCTTCTTATCATCACAGAAGAGAAAGAGGGAAAAAAAAAAACCAATAGAGGAAGTAAGCATAGCAAATTCAGTGAATTAGGAGAAAATATGCTATTTTATATTTGTAGTATAAAAAGAGAAAAAGTGAAACTTACAACAATAATGTAGAGTGTCGCTAAGCTTTAAACCCTGACCAATTACAGACAGATTGGAAAATACAGTGCAATTTGCAATAAATCCTTGCAGCAAAAAAACACAAAATCAAGACAGATAGGAGAAAAAGACATGAACGGAACATTGCTTGGAATAATTTTCCCAGCCACATCTGATTGTTTCCTCATTTACCCAATGTGAAAGACACGGAAGTTAATATAAGAACCACACTGGAGATGATTTCTAATACGCTTTGCATATAAAGATTCTCAGTTAACTCTTTATTCAAATTATGCCTTTATTTCATCAGGGTACAGTTCAATGATTTCCAATTAATCTTTTCATTATAAAGCACTTAACTGAAGAAAATCTTTGTGTGATTTATTGACAGGCGGCTGAGTGTGGTAATCACCAATCAATAATAGATTTCTAGACTCTGGTTCCTGACGTGGAATGGAGAGCTAGGTGACGCTTCGTATGTGCGCTGCTGAAGACATCACACAAATTCACGTTGGTCTGTTCCATGTTGCTCGTGTGTACATTACTGGCATGCTATTATGATTGGCAATTTCTCTGAAAACTTCAGAAACAGTAATTATATGAAGAAGTCCACAGCATCACAGCATACACATTTATACCCTAACGGATTCTTATAATAGGTAATTAAGAGGACCAGTCTTATCACTGAGGTGCATTAGAGAGAGAGAGGCTTCCAGACATGCCAACTGTTTTCAGCCCCATTTGCCATTTATAAAGACAGAACTATTACTATACATAATCCTTCTGTAAAGCTGCCGGAAGACGCTTGTTCCTGTAAAGAATACTGCACTCTAAAGATAAGTGGCATTAATGTTGCTCAGGAAACCTGAAACTTCAATATACTCTTGGGTACAATTAGGATTCTGTCACGTAAGTGCTAGACTGAATCTACTTAAACTGGTTCTCTATATCATGGGAGGTAAAAAGGTAATTATCAAAATGGATGTAAATGAAACATGCATTTCAGAAAATAGTAGAACCAATTACTCTCAAAGGGTAGATAAGGGCTGAAAAATCTTCCATCCAATTTACTCATCCACTCAAACTTTATTTCCAAAAGCAAGCAGAGATCATTTCATAAATATTTATTTATTAGATTTATAAAACGTGGCCAGCTCAAGCTGCAGAAGAATATTTCAGACAGAATCATTTAACTACTAATGGAAGACCATCCTTACGCCAGAGACATTTCTTCTATAGAAATAGACTTTGAAAACAATCTCTAAGGCTATCTGAGGAGATACCATTGTAAGAGCCGAGACAATTTTTTCAGACAAAATACACCAATTCTTGCTGCTTGACCCTTGTCACAGTGGAGTACTGAGAACAAGAAACAGAATCTCCAGGTTCTCTGGAGAAAGACGATGATATGCAAGTTCCTATTCTTATTAAAATTGGTGAATTACACACCTAATTATTGGGGTCACACACAGGAACATAATTATTTTGCGTTTGACATCTGAATTTCTCATTTATAGCCTCTATTCAATGCCTTATTAAAGAAACAAAACACTTTGCTTCTTAAAGGAGTAACAGGAAACCAGGAAGGATGCTGTCTTTCCCTGCCCTCTGCCTTCTTCCTGACCTCCCCAATAACTCCGTTATCTTAACCATCATCGGCATTATCATTACAAGCTACAACATAAAATATGAGCGGATCATTGTAAAATGATGGCAAAAGGAAAAGTAAAAGTGATAAGGTAATGCTACCATGCATTATGTTTTCAATATATTTGAGTGGTTTAGGGAGAAGTTATTATACTCCTCTTGTTTATAATACTCTTAAGGAGTAAGCTAAGTGAAGGTAAGAGAGATGATGGAACTTCTCCACCATTAGAGATCACTTGTCTAAGAGTGGGGGTTAAATCCTAGCTCCCTAATTTCTTGCTGGGTGGTGGTTGATGGTTTGTTTAATCTCTGTGCTGCAGAGTGTTTCCTAGACCAATCTTAGTGATTCAGAGTGAAATTCTAAACTTTCCATAGACCCAGAAGTTTTCCCTCCATTGAATAATATATGTTTAAAGGTCTTGAAAAAGAAAAAAAAACAAAAAAATCTTTGTGTGCATGTATGTGTGACTTCGAATTTTTTAGGGGTATTCCTAACAAATAAAAAGTGACAGCAAGAACTGTGTTATTTTACACATGACTCAGGTTGAAACGTTTTTACATTTATGACCACCTTTTCTCAAGAGATAGTTACTTCTTAAGCCAATTACATCATGCCGGCTGATGGTATCACATGGTGAAGAACATAGGCTTTGGTCTAGATTCACACTACTTGGATTTAGAACCTGGGTGTGACATTTATTTCATATGTGACCTTGAGTCAACTAATTAACCTGTTGCTTTTTGGTTTCTTCATTTGTAAAATGGTTCTAAAAATGACACCTATATTCCAGGGTTGGTATAAGTGTTAAATTAGTAGACATACGAAAAGTTGTTATGTTTGGCATGTTTTGGTGGTCAGCTTCCCTGGGTGCAACTTTTCCCCTTTAGTCTGATAACGCTCAAGCTGTTCATTCTTGCTGCGTTCTTACAGGACGGAAAGTCCTGGTCGGCCGTGGCTGGGGACAGATACAGTCAGGACTCAGATGACCATCTGACTCAGGGAGTCTCCAGCTGGAGGCCATTTTCAGGGCTTGGGGGCTCCTTCTCTCTCTTTTACCTATATTTAGTCCGGGTCAGTTACTAGGTGTTTCTTTCACAAAGGAAGTTTAAGCTATTCTTGCTAGGGTAAAAACTGCATCTGTGTTAAGGTGGTCTTGCCTCCTGGAGATCCCCGGCCCAGGTTAGAGAATCCACAGACCAAGTGGCCTCATCTTGCTGAGTGACTGTAGCATCGGCACCATGAGACGTCTGAGTGCGTTTTATGAGTGTCATTAATCTTTAAGTGATGACACGTCTCTTACAGCATAAGACAAAAGTATTCAATAATGTTTGGCACGTGGTGAGTGCTATATACATGTTTCCTATTTTCCTTATTGCCAAATTTCTCCTCAGCGGGTGATGGAAAAGTGATATAACCCTAAGAGCATCATGTAATTTTTAACATGTTTCATCAAACAAAGCTGCCGTAAAACACGGCCAGATTTGAGATTCTTCCTACAAATCCTTCCCACACCCGTTAACCAAGGTCCACCCCAGAGGCTGATGATTGATGTTAATGCAGAATTAGGCTATCATGAGTTTTATATACTAATTCCTGATATTTCCAATTCAAATTTAGTCCTGTGGGATATTTACTAAACCTCATTAATCCTACGTCTGTACCTTTGTACTTCCACATAGAAACTCCCAGGTCTCCAGATAATTAGGTCTTTGCATTATTTTACGGTACATACAACACTCTGTAGCTGGCACTAACCACCCTATCACTAAGAAAATATTACTGTAAGTAGGGACAATGTTTTTTTTTTCTAATTATTTTTATCCTTGCAGTATATTCACTGCTGACAGACAGACACAATTTACCTTGTTTTTAAAGTTCCTTTACAGAGTTAAATCTAAAAACTAGGTATCTTCAAAGCAGCCTGGTAGCTGTGGTCCTTCTTCCTCCATCTGCCTTCTCTTTCCTCCTGTAGGCACTGCACTTCCTTTGCTTTAATCTTACTTTTTGTTTTGATAAATAATCACGCACTATAGTACACGAGCTGTCCTCCCTTGCTCTTTCACTTGGCGATGTATCCTGATGTCCCTCTCCGACAGCGTGCAGACGCACGTGCCATGCCCCTTTCAGCTGCTAAGTACTCAGTTGTGTGAGTGGATACTATCTGGTGTAAATAATGCTGCTACTAATAGACTTGTAAATACATCTTTCTTGGATTTTTTTCCTGTTGTTTTGCAGGGGTATTTTGTGGATGGTTGAGCTTTTGCCAGGGTGCCTTTAAATATAGTCCTAGAAGTGAGATTGATGGACCAACGAGCAAATGTGCATGTAATTTTCCTAGATATTATCATTTTTCCCTCCAAATTCTTCAGTCCCACTAAGATGTGTGAGTGCTTAAGTTTCTACCAGCGTGTCAATAAAGTATGTTTTCAAAATGTCTTTACTAATGCCAGCCTAATAGGTGAGAGATGGTATCTCTGGTTAGTATTGATTTATATTTGTTTTATAATAGATGATAATGAGTAGTTTTACCTAGGATTAAGGACCATTTGTTTTTCTTTTCTTTCTTTCTTTTTTTTTTTTTTTGGTGAAAAATAAATAAGCAGGGCACTCAGCAGAGTGAAAGAGTGCGCTGCTGATGTCTGAAACATTTTGGGACACAGGGCTCATTTCATGCTGCTGATGTACGTATCTGCGCTCCACTGGGGCCCTGTATGAGCCTCTGGCAGCTCTCCACTTCTCACGCGCTTTTCTGGGGGTTGAGCTTTGACTTAACCTGAATGGCAAATTTACAAGGAGAAATTAGTCATGTACATCTGGCTTCCGTTTTATCATCTTCTAAACCTGCCTTTAAGCACATCTACTCCTTAGGAATATTTACCTTAGTGAAAAGTAGCGTTACAGACCTTCTTCTACGGCCTGTAATCGGACATTCCTCCGATTCTGGTGTTGGGCACGTTTTCCTAAACATAAAAGGACGATGTTTTGTGGAAGATAGACACACGTTTGGTGTTTAGGAGTAAAAGACCTTGAGGTTGGAACATTTTTGTCAAATGGTTCTATCATACAACACCACCACAGCAATATTTACTATTATATTTGTATTTACTATTATCAGAGAGAAAAAGCAAAGGAGGTAAAGATAACAATGGGTTGATCTGTATGAAAGATGTATGGAGGTTCATTGTCATTTTTGTCACAACTGTTCCTCAAATGGTAACATTTTTCTAACTAAAAAGTTTTATTTTATTATATTTCACTTATTTTTTTGAGACAGAGTCTCATTATGTCACCCTGGGTAGAGTGCTATGGCATCACAGCTCATAGCAACCTCAAACTCTTGGGCTTAAGTGATTCTCTTGCCTCAGCCTCCCAAGCAGCTGGGAATATAGGCGCCTGCCACAATGCCCAGCTACTTTTTGGTTGTAGTTGTCATTGTTGTTTGGCAGGCTTAGGCCGGGTTTGAATCCACCAGGCCAGGTGTATGTGGTTGGCGCCCAGCCTCTGAGCTACAGGCGCTGAGCCTAAAGTGTTTTAAATAGCAACAAAAAAGTGGAGATAAAATAATAAAAATAGATTATAAAAATAAAAATCGTGATGTAGGGGAGAAGGTAAAAAGGATAACAGCAGACACTAGGCTAATGGATTGCATATATGAGAATAATGCCAACAGAACACTGAATAAATCTCAAAATAATAAAATATTATCTATGTGCTAGAAAATTTAACAAATGTCATAATTGTAACTATACGTTTATTTTTCTATAATTAATAAACTTAGCACTTTTTATGTAGGGAGTGAGATTAAAATTCATAACTAATGGTCAATAGTTAAATGCGTCTGTTTTTGAAAACTTCCTT
The DNA here is from genome assembly GCF_027406575.1 of Nycticebus coucang. Classification (NCBI taxonomy): domain Eukaryota; kingdom Metazoa; phylum Chordata; class Mammalia; order Primates; family Lorisidae; genus Nycticebus; species Nycticebus coucang. Next base: position 47,986,373 of record NC_069782.1, read on the forward strand.
TCATTTTCTCCAGAAAATAACATTGATGTTTCTCAGTTCTCAATCTGTGAGGTATCTTTCATTTTGTTTCAGATTTTTCCAATATCAAGCAGAGGACAAAAATACTTGTATAAAATGGTCAAGCTGTGTAGCTATAACATTATCACTATTTTCAAAAAGATGAGGCAATTTGACATCATCATTTATAACCTAAATGGCTGTCATTTGCTGATGTCCAAATGTAATCTTTTTTATTTGGGACACTGACATGAGGGTTCTTTCTACTATTTAATGAAAGACTTAGAAAGCAGTAAGTAGGCATAATTTGTGTCCTTTGCATGTCTTCAGTAATAACATGCAAAAGGCCACAGAGAATCCCTAGGAATATGCTCTGTTCATAAAATACTAAATTGTCACAAGCAAAGAAATGGTGATTATATAACACATATAAATAAATCCTTGCTATAAACAGAATATTTTAAGGGTTTATTTTCCTCTGTTTAGTAATATTTTATCAGGAATGCTCTCTCATTTTTCTCATTCTTCCACCTTATCCATGAATTTGGAATTGTAAAAAATTAAAGCAGATCATGTGACATTTAATTCCATGGCTTGTCAAAAAGCTAAATATTTATTCTAGCTCTACTACTATAGGTCACTAAGGCTTTAACGTTTGTTCTTCTGGTCAATTTCTTTACAGTAATCCTCACTGAGCTGATGTCTGTTTGGCCCCCTTCCTCAGATCCTTATTGGGTCCCCAAGGAAACACACTTTTTTCGCTCTTCAGTGGAAAGGCAGCACCTCCCAAAATAGCCATTTGATCAGCGCTGAGTCCAAGTCAGTCTTAACCACAGCCCTGGCCTCTGACTACCGCATGCGAGTCAGCTACAGGCTCCCATGTTCCTCAGCTGCAGGAGGTTTCTGTTGAGGCCTCTGAATTGTCCCCTTGAATCTCTGCTCACTCATCCTGGAAAGGGGCCACATCCCTGTGCTGGGAAAGTGACACTTCACTTTTGCAACTCACTCCAAAGGAACCAGTCTCCTTTGTAGACAGCCAGTTTTCCATCTCCTTATAGATAGCCCAGTGTAGAGGGTGAAGCTGAGGGCAGAAGACCAGGTTGTTCCTCTCTTAGCATGTTTTGCTTAGGTGGTTCAGCCCTCCAGGTCACAGGTGTCCTCACCACCTGATACACTATTGTTCCTTTGCGTGCACTGCCAATGGTCTGATCAGAGTCCATAGGCCATTTTTATTGTCCATGCTTGATGAAACCCTAATTAATTATTTTATATTTATTTATTGACTTATTATTATTATTTTTTTTTGAACAGAGTTTCACCCTGTTGCCCAGGCTACAAAGCCAAGGAGTGAGCCTAGCTCCCAGCCTCTTCAAACTCCTGAATTCAAGGGATCCTTCTGACTCAGCCTCCTGAGTAGCTGGGACTCCTTGTGCCTGCCATGATGCCTGGTTAATTTTTTTTCTATTTTTAATAGAGACAGGGTCTCACTCTTACTCAGTCTTGTCTTGAATCTTGAACTCAAGTGATCTTTCTGCCTCAGCCCTGAGTGCTATGGTTTCAGATATGAGCCACCAAGTCCAGTAACTTAATCAATTTAAGTGATTACAGAGAATGTCACTTTACTATGCAGCCAAGAGGCGTATTTATGATGCAGACACAGGAGATGTTGATCTGTCAGTTAGCAAGAGATCCAAAGGAGAAACAGTATTTGATTTTATAGGATGTAAAATTTGAAGTACAAAGCAAAAAACAAATTCTGAAAACATCCACCAAGGGGCCTTATTTCTGACTTTGGTAAGGATGTGTTTTGTTTCCCAAGGAACAAGTACACCAGGAAAATAGCAGGATATGCAGAAAATACTGGCCAAAGGCTTAATGCCCATGAAAGCAGTGGTTCTCAACCTTCCCAATGCTGCCATGTATTTCCATTGTTACAAAGGGGTCGTGACCCACAGGTTGAGAACTGCTGCTAGTTTAAAGCCATTCCTTTAGCATCAAAAACATTTGGAATATAGATTATCTCTCTCTCTCTCTTTTTTTTTTGTAGTAATTGTAAGTAAATTTTCTTTCATTATTTTAAGGAACTTAAGGTTAATGTTTAAAATTACCAGTCAAGCATTGCTAGTTACAAAATTAATCACTTGCTAATCTATCCAGGTGACAGACATCTTTCCAACCCTGCTGGATTACTAGTTCTGATACACTACTTAGGTAATTTTTAAGAGAATTTCTAAAAAATCTCAGATGAATTATTTTCCAGGAGTCAGCCACAGAGCACTTCACTTATAAATCATGTCTTCTCTGAAGATGATAGTGTTATTTGGAAACACTTAGAGAACACTTGTGTTTCTCCTTGTGAGGGTTGTAGGAAGCGGGAGTGGATGGGTGGGAGGCGGTGTTCCACTCAGGGAAATAAAGAACATTAAAAGCAACATTGTTTCTTTGGACCATTCTGGGAAGTTTGTATTCTCTTTCTTTGAAGAGAGAATTATTATGTTTTGTAGCCAGATAATAAATATAGAGCCCTTTGTTTAAAAATGTTTTGTTCCATTTTGGTAGAAACTAATAAACAAATAAATAAAGGAATGAATGAAATTGTTATATGCATTGTACTGAGGTCTCTGTTTTATAGATACAGAAACTGAAATGGAATATGAGTTAATTTTTTTTTTTTTTTTTTTTTTTACTTCTGTGAAATAGTTGTGGAATAGGAATAAACGATCGGAACTTGAACCAAGAAAAATTTCACTCTTCTCTTTATCACAGGTAACCCCTGATAAATTGAGATTATTTTATGTATTTAAGTATATGTCCACAAAACCACAGATATTTAATTATCTAAGAATAATTTTATATTGATGTATATTTTTCTCAACTTGAAATAAAATTCCTATTTCATGTATTATTCTTTATATGTATTTTATTTGAAAGTTTTTATACTATATTAAGTGGTAAAATATCTAGAGCAAAATTTTTACTTAAAATTATATATCTAAATTGTATGTAATATTTTGATTTAAAAAATAAAACTTGATGGAAAGCTGATATACTGTTTCAATTATCCTAGTTATATAAATAATAACTGCCTTTGATCCTCACTTATCTTTTAGTTAGAAGGAAAATAAATATTTTCCTTTTGGAAATTATCATTAACATCAAGAGCATCTATTATTTTACTATTCCACTCTCATGGAATTTTAAAATTCTGAATTTTACAACCACATTTTTATGTGTCTTAATACAAATTTTGTTAACTTCATATCATGGTTATAATACATGTATAGTTATCAGCCAATTAATAAATAGGGACCAGAGGCAAAGCTCTTGAATATGGACTATGCTGTACTAGGGAAGTAAAAGGCATTTTCAAACTGTCTTATAGGCATCTGGTTAATTTAAATGTGTCCGGATTAAAGTACCAGCAATTTATTTCACCATTTCATCACTTGTGAATTTTGTAGCATTAGTATTTAATCATTTTAAATGCATAATTACTAACCTTTGCTTATTCTTTCTTACAGGTCCTCTGAAGGACAGTAAAGCATTGCAGTAATGTTTTCTGTATCTATTTCTCTACTCCAAGTCTTTGACATTAATGAAATATACCAGGGTTGCATCTCGGTAAAATACACAGAAGGGGAGATCAATTCTGTCCATAAATATTTAGAATGTTTCTGTTTTGCTAACATATGCAATTAATTTCACTTCAACTTATCTTTTTTTGCCTTCTTGGCAAAGCTGATTGTTCTGCTCACTAATTTTTTTCCATTACATCACATCTCTTTATCCTCTTTTCAATAATAGTGTGAATAATTCGTTTTTACTTGGATATTTTTATGACATCCCTGTGCTGATTGGTTCATGGTTACCCTCTCACATCATTCTGAGAATATTTATTATACTACATACATTTATCTGCTTGCTCCAGAAATCTTGTTTCATGCACTACATATTAGAATATAAAGGTTCCTCAAAAAATTGGCTCCTGTAGCTTTAGCGGCTGGGGTGCCAGCTACATACATCGGGGCTGGCAGTTTTGAACCCAGCCCTGGCCTGCCAATCAATTGTGACAACTACAACCAAAAAATGCCCGGGCACTTTTGGTGGGTGCCTGTGGTCCCAACTAATTGGGAGACTGAGGCAGGAGAATCGCTTGGGCCCAGGAGTTTGAGGTGACGCCACGGCCCTCTGCCTAGGGCAACATAGCGAGACTGTGTCTCACACACACACAAAAATTAAAATAGAACTACTACCTGGGCACAATGGTCCACATCTCCAATCCTCTGGGAAGCCAAGGCAGGAGGATTGCTTGAGGTCAAGAGTTCGAGACCAGCCTGAGCAGGAGTAAGACAATATCTCTACTAAAAATAGAAATATTAGCCAGATGTGGTAATGTCCACCTGTAATCCCACCTACATAGAGGCTGAGGCAGGAGGATCTCTTGGGCCCAGGAGTTTGAGGTTGCTGTGAGCTATGCTGTTTACCCAGGGCAACAGAGCAAAACTCTGCTCAAAAACCAAACCAGACCAAAACAAAACAAAAAAACAAAAATAAACCAAACCACTACTCTCTAATTTGGTAACTCTTCTTCTGGGCATATACTCAGAAAAATGGAAATCAGTAATTCAGAGGGACATGCACGCTGTGTTTGTTGCAGCATTATTCACAACAGCCAAAATGTGGAATTAACCTAAGTGTTTATCAACAGAAGAGTAAAGAGAGAAAATGTGGTATAAATAGTTATTTAATATGCACACAATGGAATACTATTTAGCTTAAAAGAAAAAGAGAATCTTGCCATCGTGACCATATAGATGAACCTGGAGGATGTTGAACCAAGTGAATCTGAAATAACCCAGGCACAAGCACTGTGTGTTCTCTTATGGGGTGAAATCTAGAAACAGTCAAAATTATAACAGTAGCGAGGAGAATGGAGTTATCAGCGGTGGGAGGGGCAAGGTAGGACTGGGAAGATTTTAATCGAAGGACAGTAGTCTTTCTTTAAATGTGTTGAAACACTTGTGAGCTCATGTCGTGGGATAACAACTAGTACCTGGTAAGGGCAACTGGGGAGGGACCCAACCCGTCTGTGGTATGGACAGTGTGGGTGAGTGGATATGGGTCAAGGCAGAGAGTTTCAGGGACTAACAAGACATTTGGCAGGTTAGACATTCGAATGTATCTTCCCTTAGAAAGACATAGGCTGGGGAGAGGGCAGTCGCTTTTAAATAAATAGACCTCCTTCAGTTTGGAGGTTTTGGAGGGAGTAAAGTTGGAGGAGTTGGTGCCTTAGGGGGGCTGCTCATCAGCTTGTCGCCACAGGAGGGCTTTCGCTTTGTATAAAGAAGTCACTGCCAATTTCTAGTCCACAGTAGTGATAATTGTCCAAAGGCAAAGTGAAATATAGCCAAGAACAGAACTTAAAGGCTCTCTTCCAACCCATATGCTCCTCCCTGAGCCCTGCAACCATGCTCACGCTCTCCCTGAACCCAAGACTTCACTGCTCCTGGTCACAGTTTGCTAGCCTCTGACCTCCCAGAGGTTAGTGCAGTTTTGATATTGATTCCTAATATCCATGCTTTCCTCTCTTCAGTAGTTCTTTTTAAAGCAATAGCAGCTTTTGTCTGTTTACTATATTGTCAGGAGTCTGAAGCTTTTTATAACTTTCTTTATGTTGTGTATCATGATTGCTTTCCCCTCACCCATTATCTGTGAAGTTCTCAAGAGCAGTATTGTGTTTTAAATATCTGCATCTTAAAATCCTCCCATTTTTGGACATTAATAGGTTATCAATGAATGAATATATAACAAAATAATAAAAAGTTATAACTAATCCAATGTAGTCTTTATCAGTGGTATATGTGTAAGAGCAAACAACAGTTTATTATTCCTCCACTAGAATATAAATTTATTTGCCTTTTCATTGTTTTTCCAACACAGTAGCTGGCACATAGGAATAATGTAATAAAAGTGTATTAAATTGGGTGGCGCCTGTGGCTCAAAGGGATAGGGAGCGGATCATATGCTGGAGGTGGCAGGTTCAAACCCAGCCCCAGCCAAAAACTGCGTGCGCGCACACACACACACACACACAAAATATATTAAATCAATTAAGGAATCCTAAAATATAGAGCAATATTTTTTTTTCAGTTTAATTACTGAGTTATAAAATTGTTGTAAAGAAGCATGAACTGGGACAGGAAAATTAGAGAACTGAATACTAAGTTCAGGAAGTTATGAGGTACTTCCTATAGGAAAAAGTAAACAAATGTAGATGGGACTCTATGGTTGATTTAAAAAGTGACATAAACATAGAAAAAAATTGAAGAAATCCTAAACAAATATTTCAAAACAATTTCTCCTTGCCCAATTTCTCCCCTTCTTCATCTCTCTTTGTTTCTGAAATAGAGTAACACAGCTAATTGTCAAAATCCATCCCATCCCAGAGGAATATCCATTGCATTATGTGTCAGGGTTTCTGATCATGAAGTTGGTCACCAGGGTAATGGGAATGGGTAATGCATTATGGATTTATTAGGACTCAGTGGATTTAATGTTATGTGGGGATGGTAATATTGTTTATGAGATTATTCTGAGGATTGTGTGTATGTTTTTGTGAGTGTACACACACAGCACCTCACTCATCTTGTGACACACATTACCAAGGTTTGGTATCACTATGACTATCATTATAAAAAGTATTTATCAGAGTTATAAATCTCAGCACTAGTCACGTTTCAACCAGATAATTCTTTGTTGTAGATTACCTTCATGTGCATTCAAAAATGCTTAGCATCAGCCCTGAACTGTGCTCACCAGATGCCAGTGGCGCCCTCCCCTCATAATCACAACAACCAAATATGCCCAGAGACATTGACAAACATCCCTTCTGGGGTTAACTTGTCCTGGGTTAGGAACTATTGGACTATTTCGTTAGGAGCTTCGAGCAGCTGATTCTATTTTTTTTTTTTAATTTCAGATGAATATGAAGGTATAAACAATTAGGTCATAATCTTTGTGCGGTAAAGTCCCTGTTGTAAATTGTTCCCACATTCACAAGGTGTGCCATGTACCCTTACATTGTGGCCATTAGGTGGAAGCCCATTAAAGGATTCGAGTGTCAACACAACCATTGTGAATTTTATGCCAAGTTCATTATTTTGTATTTCTACATTTCTTTTTTTTCATACATTGGGTACATATAAATTTAGTGATCTACTGTGTGCCAGGGGATCTCCTGTGTTCTGGGAATACCGTGGCAAAAAAAAAAAAAGACAGACACATTCTCTGCTTGCAAGAAGGTTGCATCTGAACAGAGGCAGATAATACACGTACATTTAAACAACATATAAAATACATGGTGGTTCAAAGAGCTATGAAGGAAATGATCTTGTGGAGCTTTTGTGGAAGATACTTGATGTCAGAGAGCTCCAGAAGTCTTCCTGTTCAAGTGAAATTTAATCTGAGACCTGAGTGACCAACACCACACGTAAAGACCTCCAGACAGAAGGGGTAGGGGTGGGGTGTGTGATGCTCGTGTTGGGAAAGATGAGAAAAAGGAAGGAGGCTTGAGAGCAGCAGGCAGTGCAAACCTTTCTCTAAAACTCCTTTTCACCATGCCACAAAGAAAGGCTAGGAGGTAACATTATTTCCATCTTAAATCCTATTTACTTGTTTGCACTTGGCCTTATTCATCATATTATTATTAAGGACGAGAAGCCTGAACACTCAAAAATCTGCACAGTTTGCATTTGGTTGTATTGTTTGGTTAAGTTTTAATTCTGTTCTTCATTCATCTTACTTTTAGAATAGTTGTTTATCCCAACTGAATTCAATGACTTAATATACTCTTTTTACTTAACCTAATGTGTTGCCCGTTGTTATTTTTCCCCCAAGCTTTTAAAGTCAGCAAGTTAGTCTGCTCATGATTGAGACAATCCCCCAAGAATAGTGAGTGCCTTAGAGCCAAGACAGCCATAAAGTACAGAGATGTACAAGGTCATCCTACAATGACCAGAGAGTGCTGGTGCATCGAGGAAGCCCACTAAAAAACCTCCATGTTTATTACTGTTTTAATCGCACATTTTCTCACTCTTCATACATTTATTAAATATAATCTTAGCAATATACTGTGCGCCAGGGTAGTCTAGGTGCAGGGGATGCAGTAGGGAAAAAAGACAGACACAATGTCTGTCTTTGTCATTAAAAGATATTTTCATTAAATGAAAAGATATTTTCATTACAATTTTCATTTTCATTTTCATTTCCTAGGGATTTTCAATTCCTAGCAAAAGGGAAGCGTTTTTGTGTAATTGTAACATTCTCCACAAACAACTTAATGAAGGGAATTTAGATTATTTATTTTTTACCCTGATTAAAATTTGGATTTTGTCTGAACCTGTCAGCTTGTCACAAGAAGTTATTTTGATTCTTTATGGAGAATGCTTCTAAAATGTTTGATATTTCTAGCTGAAAGTCAAACAAGGCTTAAAATGCAAGATTGAGTTTGGCAAATCTTAATAGTGTCTGATGAAAAAGGATTACACCAATCTGTGGGAAACCCGCCGCTCCGCGGCCTCAGTTATAGTTAGCATTTGACTAAGGGAGGTTGTAAGTGTCCCTGTGGGATAAAGCTGTGAGAGTCAAAACACCATTAGTGCACAAAGGCTGTTTGAATTTTCATCCCTTGAGGTTATGCTTGTGTGTGTTGCAGAAGCCAGCATACACACACACAAAAAAAAAAAAAAAAAAAAAAGGAAAGAAAGAAAAATAAAACATAACCGCCTTTCAAACAGGGAAGGGGAAAGCAGTGAAATACACAGACTCTTCACACACACACACCCCACTCACTTTTTCCCTTTCTCATCACGGGTAGTGAACACTGTTTGGGCCCTACCCAGATCTTTGGCTGCTATAACTTAGGCAGTCAAAGATTCAAATCCTTTGTAGAACTGTAACCAACCTCGCCCAAGGTTATGTCCCCTCTCTGGGAACAGTCCACATATTATACAATGATTGGTCTCTGCTGGGAAACATAGATTCTTCTCTCAATTAATTACATTGCTGTGCAAAACTTGCAGAACTTTCCAGTTGTAGCGTGCCCATGAGCTCACCTGAAGCTTTTGTCTCAATGGCATCAGCAATTAGTTTAATTTCTCCAACTGCTCTAGTCTATTCCATGTTTTTTTGTTTGTTTGTTTTTTCCTTGTAGCATTCTCGAGAGCAATAAATAACTGCATTCAGATTTTCAGCTCATCAGAATTTGTTTTGGAGGAATCTGATCTGTAACACACTGAGTGATAATTTCCCGTTGAATTTAATGTGTTTCTGACATTGGAAATCTTGGGCTTCCTTCTGGGGTTGTAGTATCTCTTAGCCCTTACACCTTTCTACAGTACAGAAAGTTTATTGCCATTTATCCTGTAGACAATGAGAATGATCTATTAAGGGGAAGAGTGCCCAGATATTCTAAATATTTGTTATGATTAGCGTTTCCTGAAATTTACATTTGGTACATACTATTATGTCTACATTTCGCCTTATAACACAAACACTGTGATGACAGTTTCTCTGGAAGGAGAAGTTGACCAGGGGAGTTTTTGTTCAAAAGATTTCTAGTGGTAGTTCTCTCAAAATAAGGTATGTAAGGGAATAAAGATAAGACAGAGAGAAACCTAAGCATGGCTGTAACTTAATCTGGAGACATGCTTCTGTCTGATTCATGAGAGATGGTCTTGCAGCTTTTGGCTTCCTGCACCATGTTGGAAGAAGAAGCGTTGCCTTGGGTCACCCACTAAATACGGAAAACACTAATGAAAACTGATGAGCAAAAAAACAAAACAAAAAAAAAAAGAGAGAGAGAGAGAAGGCGAAGGTCTGTGCATAATTCTCTTGATACCCACTACCAGTGATAAGCAAAAATATCTTCACATAATCTGCACATGGCCCACAGGCAGCGAGTTGGACACCCTGGACCACAGTTAGTTCCACCTGCAGCCAAAGGTCGACCTTTGTATTTCACCCTAGTCAACAACTGACCAAGATCTGCAAGGTGAGTGACAAGGAAACAAAGCAGAGCAAACGCTCAGTGGTATGGGGTGGCAGGCCTGACGGGGAAAACCTGGTCCAACTAAATTTTTTTTAGCTTATTTTATTATTCAATGGGAAGTTAACAGAGTGTTTAGATGTTTTTGAAGGGCTTAATATACTACTAGGTTGGAGGATCTTCTTGTGTTCCACTATCCTTTGACTTAGAGTTAACTGGTACCTGAAGATACATCTCAAGAGCAGGTAGGGTCAGAGCTTGAAGAAGGCAAGTATGACTAGAGATTCCCTTCTTAGTCATAAGACTTAGTGTTTTTAAAAGGTTTCCTAACATCTTTTCTATCAAACACCTACCACTCATATTTGATAGAAATGAACTATATTGAGGTGTAAAATGAAAAGTTACCACTGAAATAAATCTTTATGTTGATGAGTCAAGTAGAAAAAAAAAAGGAGGGGGCAATTCAAGTAAGTGAAATGGCATGGTACAGAGCAAAAATCACAACATAACAAAGATATTTGTACCAGAATGTTTACTGCAGCCCAATTCATAATTGCTAAGTCATGGAAAAAGCCCAAGTGCCCATCGATCCACGAATGGATTAATAAATTGTGGTATATGTACACCATGGAATACTATGCAGCCTTAAAGAAAGATGGAGATTTTACCTCTTTCATGTTTACATGGATGGAGCTGGAACATATTCTTCTTAGTAAAGTATCTCAAGAATGGAAGAAAAAGTATCCAATGTACTCAGCCCTACTATGAAACTAATTTGGGGCTCTCACATGAAAGCTATAACCCAGTTACAACCTAACAATAGGGGGAAGTGGGAAGGGGAGAGTGGGTAGAGGGAGGGGGATCGGTGGGATCACACCTGTGGTGCATCTTACAGGGGTATTTGCGAAACTTGGTAAATGTAGAATGTAAATGTTTTGGCACAGTAACTGAGATAACGCCGGAAAGGCTATGTTAACCATTGTGATAAAAATGTGTCAAATGGTCTATGAAGCGAGTGTATGATGCCCCATGATCATATCAATGTATACAGTTATGATTTAATAAAAAATATATAAAAAAACAAAAACAAATAAATAAAACCTACAAATGTTTAAAAAAAAAAAAAAAGAAACCTAATAGTTGCTCTCCTTTTTTTCCAGACACAGATTTAGGCTAGGATCATGTTGAGACTCAGTCATAAGGAGACTTACATGTCTTTTAGTATAGACTTGATATGGTTATTCTTTGTTTTATGATATAGCTGTGTAGCACATGAAGTTTTTTTTAAGAGAAAGTTACAGAGAGAGAGATTTTTTATATGTCCATTTTGTTACCATGATTCTGGAATCTACCAAAATTATCAAATTACCTTTCTATTTAAAACAGAAGTGGAGAGAGGTAAACAAAGTTGCTGTAGCTGGACCATCTTGGATTTATCTTCAAGATGCATTCAAGTTGGCTCTACCTTCCCAGTTTCTTTTCCTAGTCAAGCACCTCAGTACATTTGATTTAGCATACACTATTCACTTTTAATCATATATGGCAGGTAGGGCTGGCTAGAGCTGGTCAATCAGATGCACAGTAATTGATTCAAGGACACACATGTGTCTCAACCCAAGGACAATCAACATACGGAATTTTTCATCACACTCTCAAGGAATGAGCACACTCTTTTTCTCAAAGGTTAGTAAATCCTACAGTGTAGGGAAATGGAGGAAGTCTACTCAGATCAAATCCAATACAGAAGATAAAAGAAGGAGAAAGAGCATTTCCCAAAGACACAACTTCACAACTTTAAAAAAGCTAGATTTGGGCTCAGTGCCCATAGCACAATGGTTATGGCACTGGCCACGGACACCATGGCTGGCGGGTTCGAACCCGGCCTTGGGCCAGGTAAACAACAATGACAACTGCAACAAAAAATAGCTGGGCATTGTATCTGGCACCTGTCGTCCCAACAAAACTACTAGGGAGGCTGCAGCAAAAGAATCATGTAAGCCCGTGTTTGAGGTTGCTGTGAGCTCTGATGCCACAGCCCTGTACCGAGGGCAAATCTGTCTCAAAAAAAGCCAGGTCTGAAGTCCATTTATTCATGGTCTTTCTAGCAAATGAGCCAGATTGAGCTTCGTTTCAATTTCTTGGCCTCCAAAGAGTTCTAACTCATAAATTTACTTTCCTGCCAGAGCTCCAGGCTAACTTATGCCTGTCCACTGTGGACCTGTAATATGCTTGGCTTCTTATCTTTTCCCAATTTATTTTTCTTATGTTACTTCTTTTTGTTCCTTATGTATCTATATTAATTATTAGTTTGGGGGATAATTACATCAGTATGGATCTGGAACTATTTCAGTGGTTAGTGCTGCTACTGCCACACGAAGCTCAAGTCATTTGAGGAATTCTTTAATTGGCTTATGAACGCCACTTCTCTCCCCAAGCTCCATTCTATGCTGAACATTTAAAATTATAATCCACATCATCAATAATGAAGGCATAAATAAAGACATAGAACTGAGAGGTGTTTAAGAGGCCATCAAGTATTTGAAGTGAGGATGGGACTAAGTTTGTAATGACTATGACTTTCTTTGGTACACAAATGAATAATGGTGCCATTAGGAGCAAGTTTCAGAGAAAGCTAATATTCTCTGTAATTCTGAGTCTATGTCTCTCCATCTCAGCTGCCCCCAAACTAGCTTAAATTACTTTCCCCTGGTTTAAAATAATTACATTACTGGTCTCACCATTTCTACACTTATTTCCTGCTTCCTAATGGTCAGGGAGAATTTTTTTTTTTTTTTATTAAATCATAACTGTATACATTGATATGATCATGGGGCATCATACACTCGCTTCATAGACCATTTGACACATGTTTATCACAGTGGTTAACATAGCCTTTCCGGCGTTATCTCAGTTACTGTGCCAAAACCTTTACATGCTACATCTACCAAGTTTCGCAAATACCCCTGTAAGATGCACCACAGATGTGATCCCACCCATCCCCCTCCCTCTACCCACCCCCCCCTTCCCACTTCCCCCTATTGTTAAGTTGTAACTGGGTTATAGCTTTCTAAGCTTGAACATGTAATGTCTTTGGTTTAAAATACTTTAAATTTAGACTTTCTGTTCTCAAGATTAAAAAAGAAAAAGTCCTTAACTCTGACTTTAATTTTTAGGGGAATATGATTTCATGGGCACAACAGAGTTTGCCATCATCAAAGAAGTATCTAGTTACAATATAGAAATTATATAAATACCAACTAACTGCAAGATCTAGGGCCTCACTGCCTGTGAGCCTCAGTCTGCCCCACATTCTCCTTTCTCTGGTAATTCATTGTTCAATCCCAGTTCCTCAGCACCCTCGACTCCCTCAGTTCCTAGGACTTTTGATTATGCCCTTTGCTCTGCTGGAGCAGCCCAGCCTCCCATATCCCCTTTCTCCCCTGACATCCTCCAGTTAAATCTACTTTATGGTATTTACCAAATCTGCAGTTTGTATGATTATTTGACTACCTAATATCTAATATCCCTCTTACTAGACCAGGTGCTCCACAGGGGGAGAAGGGTAGTGACCAGGGAAGTGTTTTTTTACAACCCTATTCACAGTGACTTGTGACTGCCTGGCTTATTATAAACCTCAGTATATATTATTTATTAATTAAATGTGTATTTTTGAGACTGTGTATATTTTTATTAAGAAAATATTATCCCGGGCGGCGCCTGTGGTTCAAGGAGTAGGGCGCCGGTCCCATATGCCGGAGGTGGCAGGTTCAAACCCAGCCATGGCCAAAAATCACACACACACACACACGAAAATATTATCCCTAAGAAAATGCCAGGAAGGCTATGTTAACCAGTGTGATAAAAATATGTCAAATGGTCTATAGAACCAGTGTATGGTGCCCCATGATTGCATTAATGTACACAGCTATCAATTCATTTAAAAAAAAGAAAATATTATCCTTTTGCTGGTTGTTACACTTTTGAGTCTATAAGGAACAGAGTTTTCAAAAAATATTCTTCCTTTTATTCTTATGCCTCACTTTTATTTTTATATATGACTGAGATGAAACTCCTTCCTTTCTCCTTAGACAATAAATGTTTACACCAAACATTAGTTGGTAGGATTTTGAATCCTAAACATAGTATGTAATGTTCGTATACAGCTCCGTGGATGACATTGCTCTCAATTTAGGCAGGATTACTGATAACATTCCTTTGATCGAGGAAGTTAATTTTTCTCACTGCAAGGTATTTACTCTGAAAATATCAGAAAATTCACTACTCAGAGGTTTCTTAATCTCTTGCCATTTAAAATGACAGTTTATGTGGCAGGAATAGTGGAACGAGGGAATATCATTTATTTCCACAAGGTTTATGTAATGGACAGAGTGCAGACAGCAGATAAAGCTGAATGTTTGTGCCGGGGATACAGAATATTTTAATTGCAAATTCACCAGTAGAGAAATTCTTGTCACTACCTTAGAGGAGAATAAATAGTAAATTATATGTTACTTCAGCGTGCATACTTATGAACTGTCTCGGAGACTCAGGCTGGACGTAACTGTGCTGTTTAACTCTCTCTCTGCTATCTATCCCTGGAAGTGTTTCAGCTAACTCATTAGCTGTAATATATCCTCTTTGAAGAGGTCTCTGTAGAACTTGCTACTAATGACACCTTTGCCAGATCAGGATACCCAGCCTGCACTATTAAAAAGTGATTTGCATAGGGAATATAAATGGCAAGAGTCATGAGATTAAAAACAAAACCATTATTGGTCAGAGTTTTTTGGTTTGTTTTTGTTTCTGTTTTTTGCTGCTTTTTTTTTTTTTTTTAGAGGTGTTGATATAAGGGGTTTTTTGTTTGTTTTTGTTAAAATCAGTTTATGCTGCTCATAAGATTTTCAGGCACTATTTGGAGTATATTTATTTATTTATTTATTTTCAAGACAGAGCCTCACTTTGTCACCCTCCGTAAAGTGAAGTGGCGCCACAGCTCACGGCAATCTCAAATTTCTGGGCTTAAACGATCTTCTTGCCTCAGTCCCCCAAGTATCTGGGATTACAGGTGCCCACCATAATGCCTGGCTAATTTTTATATTTTTCATAGAGATGAGGTCTTGCTGTGGCTTGCGCTGGTATTGAACTACTGAGCTCAAGCATCCATCCGCCTCCCATGTGCTAAGATAGTGTGAACCACTGCCCCAACCTACTGTGAGTATTTTTAGAAAATTAACATGTTGATAACAGGTAATCAGACATTATTATAACTCCCCAAAGGAGGACAATGAGGCACAGAGATGGAACCTGCCCAAATTCACAGGATTTTTGAGCATCAGTGCTGGTACTGTGACTCAGCTGTCTGGTGGCAGAGGCCGTTCTCTCCACCACTGGTCAGTGTTTGTTTCTCTCAAGTTCCACACGGAGTTATTTGCCTCGCTTTAGCCTGATCCCTGAAACTCTCCTAGCCTTCAACTCAGATTTAAAAATGAACAAATAAATAACCTTGAGAGAAATACAACCCAGTAAATGCTCATTTTTGTCTACATTCAACTACTTTGCAAAACTACCCAAAAGCATGCTGCTTGCCTCCCTCATCTCAGAGGCCAGGGTGCATTCTTCAAGTTGTTCCCTTCCTGAGTGACACTTCTTCCTCCGTGAGAGGTGGGGCTGATGTTGTCACTCTCGGAATCCAGCTAGACCAGTGGCTATAGTGTCAGTGACCAAGGAGAGGTGGTTCAAAGTGATACAACTGCACCTGCTCGTTTTGAGGTGCTTGTCGTGAAACACAGTTGCCATGCTGTGATGAAAATCAAACCCCATGGAGAGGGGACATGTGGTGATTCTGGTCATCAGGCTCAGCTGAGATCCCAGACTAAACACAGCATCAGCCACCAGGCGTGCGGGAGAAGACCCTTCAGATAATTCCATTCCTCAGGCTTTGATTTCCAGCTGAGGCCGCAGACATCAGCAGTCAGAGACAAACCATCATTTCTGAACCCTTCTAAATTCCTGACCCATAAAATCTGGAGCATAATACACTTACTCTTCTATGCTACTAAGTTTTGAGGTTGGTTGGTTACTCAGCAATAGATAGCTGAAACATTAAATTAGGATTAATACCTCTGGACCATTAGATGTGTATAATTAATTAATTTTTATATACGTGTCATAATTTGAATTACTCATTAGAGTTAAATCCTACAAGAATTTTCAAATCACTTTATAACAAAGGCATCTTAATTACAGTGGGAATTTAAACTTTAATTTTAGTGATTTTTTTTTTTTTTTTTTTTGCTATAGCTGCTCTTGATTACTTAGGTGATTTTTATAACAGTTCTTCTTAAAGGCTCTGGGCCTTATTTGCTTTCTTTTCCAAATTTTGAACTGCCAATGTCATGATTTTCATTATTATTATTATAAGCACAAGCTTTCATACAAAATGTTTGCTTCCATGGCAATATGTAAGTATATTTGATTGCTGAAGCTTTAAATATGTGGTTGGCATGTCTACCGAATTTTAGTATATGAAGTACATTCAAGGTCACTAGTGTTATCAAAACTACAAGGGGGTTTGGACCTGGGCCCAATTACTCTTAGCATATAATTACCAATTGCTTAGACAATAAGCAATGAAGGACATTTTCATTTAAAAGATGTATGCTGGAACTGTCAAAAAGGGTCCTCAAAGCTTTCTCCCTAATAGAGAGCTTGGACTTTTTAAGGGGTGGAGGGTATTGAGTTAGGGTGAGTAGTTTTGAAATGAACAATGGTCTATAAGCATTGGGGCAGGCTGTGTTTAAATCAACAAGAGAAAGGTAGCAAGGGTCAAATGTGCATGGGGCAGATTACTAAGGTTTGGTGAGTCTTGGCCTTAGGAAGTCTTCCCAGGGGTTTTCAGAATCTCAGTGTGTTTGCCTTGCAGAAATTACACCATTTCTAGAAAACAACTCAAAAAGGTAAAGGAAGTTAAGGGAAAGGGTGATAAGAAACAGGTAAGGATCACTGAAATTTGTTCATAAAGCAGATTACACTAACATCTAAGCTTAATTTATTTCAAATATTATTATCAGAAACTATACCTGAATTGTTTTTGTTTGTTTGTTTGTTTTTTCTTTTCATTTTTAGTTATGGAGATTAGTCAATAGTCAAAACACTCTTGGGGTATGGGGAGGAAGTATCAGAGGAAACGCTGAGTGATTTTTAACCAAAAGCAATCACAAATTATGACAATAAAGGTGTAGGTTCACGGATTTGTTGAGGCCTGATCTCCTTGGGCAAAATATCTTAATCTGAGATTGTCTATGACTTAAAAGTATTAGACCAATTCAAGGATATGTTTACAGTCTTATCAGGCTCTTTGCTCACTGCTAAAGAGGAAGGCAAAACAATGATACAGCAGAGCTTATATCACGGAAGAATTTAATATCACAGGTGCCATGAAGGAGGTGGGAAGAAGTTCTCAGATCCGGCCCACAAAAACTTGGGAGACAGGTTTCATAAGGATAGTTTGGTGGGCATAGGGCCACACATTTGGGTCTGCTGACTGACTAGGTTTGTTGTGGAATCATAGGAGTATCAGAATTGTCTTCTTGTGTTGTGGCAGTTCCTGGGTAGGGGTTGCAAGGTCAGACGAGTCAGTTCCTTGGTATAGGGAGTGGTCTGGGTGACTCAGCTTATAATTGGAATTCAGGGCCTGGAAAATATCTCATAAACTAACCTTAGGTTTCAGAAGGATGATGTTATCTATGGGAGTATTTAAGAAAGTTAAAAATCTTTATGACTATCAGCTATCTGTTTCCTGATTTCTCTAGTTTGCTTTCCTGTTTCCAATTATAGGAAAGCAAACTAGAGAAAAATGATTATATATTATATATATACATATACACACACGCACACATGCAGACAGACATATACATACACATATACACAAACATATGTACAACACACACATATATATACACACACATATATATACATATATATGTAATTTTATCTATACAAAAACCTTTGCAGAGATTTTAATAATATCTCTTCTTAAAGGCTCTTGGCCTTATTTTCTTTCTTTTCTAAATTTTGAACTCTTAATGTCATGATTTTTTTATTATTATAAGCATGAGCTTTTGCAGAAAACATTTGCTTCCATGGCCCCTACCGTAGTTCCCACCTTTGTGGCCCTTTATTAATTTTATAAAGGGAAGTTTCAGTCACTATACTTGTGTTTTAGTGCAACTTAGAAGGTGTTATTTGAATATATTAAGTGTCTGATTAAAGATGCACGAGCATTTTATTTTTATATATGATGGTAATTATTCCTCAAAGATTAAAGTTTTCAGTGTGTTGACAATGACATATGATATGTTTTTAGGCTTTAATCTCTTCAATATAACTCTCCTGACATTTTAAAAACTAAAAAATTCAAAAGAAAACAATTGAAAATATATTTCAATAGCTAGAATAGCATTTTCTTTTCAGGTCATCCCTACAAAAAGGGAGACACTCTGTGTCATGAAAGAAAAGTTAGCAAGAGAAAGGAAGGTCAAAGTAAGAGACCTCAATTTGAAAACACCTAAGCAGAAACTCCATTAGTGCATGTGCTATTTTTTAATGAATTAAAAAATAACAACAACATAACACAGGCAGCAATATGTGTAATTTTAGGAGAAGTAGAAAATAATCTCTTTTTGAAGTGTGCCAGTGAAATAAAGAGTACCAAGCACTGACTGTGAACCTAACCATGACTGGCATACACTCTGAGGATTCAAAAAACAAAGTCTCAAAACTATCTTTGTCTTATTAAATAAGCTTTGAAGGTCAAAGAACAAAAGCTTTTGGCAATATTTTGATGGTAGGGGAGTAATAATTTCTGGGTATAGAGGTTATTATTTTTATTATAATTATTTACCTAGTTTTGTGGAAAACCTTAGATATCATGAGTAGGAGCTGTCTGGTAAGAAAGTATTTTTTGGTCATATGCAAGGAAATCTACTGTGAATTTGACACATATGTAAATATATTATGACCATGACTTTAAAACCATCACACTATATTTTATGAAGATAATAAATAACCAACTGGAGATAGTAACACATGACTCCTTAAGAAGAGACATCTTGATAGATAAACTATATAATCTATATAATTTGAGGGACTGAGACAAGTACCAATGGCCAGGTACCAATACCAATACCAATGCCACCTGTGTCCTGCAAGGTGAGAAATTCTGTTATCAGGTGCTTAATATGCTTTTGTTTTTAAAGAAAATCCTTATTTCAGTAATAAACCAAACTTTATGATGCTGATCTGTTCAGCGGTGGCTCACACCTGTAATCCCAGCACTCTGGGAAGCCGAGGTGGGCAGATTGCTTGAGCTCAGGAGTTCAAGACCAGCCTGAGCAAGTGTGAGACCCCCATCTTTAAAAAGAGGTGGGCACCCATAGTCCCAGCTACTTCCGAGGCTGAGGCAAGGTAATCACTTGAGCCCAAGAGTTTGAAGTTGCTGAGAGCTGTAATGCCACCACACTCAACTCCAGGGCAGCTGAATGAGAGTCTGTGTAAAAAAAAAAAAAAAAATATGCAGACCTATACAAAACAAAGGAACTAATAAAAAGAAGTAGTGACCCAGAAAGGAAAGAGGCAGAAGAATACCAAAGTCAAACTTTTCTGAGCTTTCAAATAGGAGTGGTAGGAGTTTTCATCTGCACAGCACTTTGTGTCTGTGAGATTATTTTAATCATGAATAAAATATGTATTTTATCATAGATAAAACTATGTATTCCACTGATTCTTGTCGAAGTATCAATTAAGTCACATGTCATATCCTTCTTGTCTTTGTCTCTAGATTGTATTTTTGACTGGAGTTGTGCAATCTTTTGGCAACTAAAAGCACCTGTTTCATTATTTATTTATACAAATTTGATCTATGACGTTGGACAGGACAGGATGGATAAGAGGTTAAGCTTGACAATGAATGACTAATTTGGATCTCTGATGCTTTGCCATGGAGATACCAACATTTGCACTATATCATTCAATATAACAGTGCACATGAAATCATCCTGACGTTGTTTTGAATGACACCTGGCAAGTGTGTTACTACATTACACAGTCTGTCATCCAGCTTTTCTTGTATATAAAAGTTAGTAATGCTTTCTCTGCTAGTGATTCTTCCTTCTTTGCTGATACGGCAACAGGGGCACAGTTTTCTTCCACATAATTATCAAGGAAGAACCTCAAAGCTACAATCATAAACTTAACTAAAACCACATGTAACAGGATCAGTAAAACTCCTTGGTGCTTTAGAGTCTTGCAGGGTTGAATATGTCCAGAGATTTTATAGCAACTGTGTAACTTACTTTTTTAGCAACTATGAAACTTACTTCTACCAGGAATTGATTTACAGAAGATGAGTGGGTCCAGAGAACATGAGGGTCCTACTGTTCACTCTAAATAGAGTCCCAGATTAATCTAGCATATATGTATTTAGCTATGTGGTCGTCCATTAATATTTCATTTAGGAAGATGATACAGTATTTTATAATTAAGACTTGGGTAAGAAAACTACATCATGGGATGTGGTATAGTAACGAATGAGGCCTCAGCCCCATCTGGCTCATTTAATATCCACACAACCTGTTCAAATTACTCAGAATCTCTGGGCCACTGTTTCCTCATCTTTAAAATAGGGATAATGCCGAATTTATGTAGCTCTAAAGAGATTTAATAAGAAGTTGTACATAAAATGCTTAGCACAGCTCCTGACATACAGTTACCTCTCAAAAAATATAATTCTCTCCTGACCCATCATTCTCTAGAAGCTGAATTATATGCACACATTATAGGCAGAGTAATTAATAGCTGGTGCTGCTAACATCTTAAAACGTTAGTTACAGAAACATCTCATATTCTACAAATACCAGAGGATAACAACATCTTTAGGGCAAATGTGCTCAAATAACTTGTGACAGCAATCTTACCACTAGGCAATAAATTATAATAGTAGTGATTTCCCTATGAAATTGGAAACCTTTTCATAAAAGAACAGTTCTTTTATCTTTAACTTTATAAATCATAGTATATAATGCACTCTGAACTTGAAAATAAAGACATTCTTTGGTAGATAGTGAAATTTATAATGTCGTTACTTGCAGCACTAGAAAGAATGCTCCTTAAAAGAAATCTGACTGCATTTTTTTCCAGGAGAACTAGTTATTTGTCTACATAAAAGAGAATTATGACAATTATGTTATGAAATCTTTTCTCTGGTATTTGGTTCTTAAGGAGTTGATTGACCTCAATTGATATCTAGTGATGTCAATGGTGTTTTATTCTCTGTACATTGTATCTTTATAAATAAATAAATAGCCCTTATGCTGCTTTTGTTTTGCTATTATTTCAATTAACTATATCCCATAGGTGCCACTGGTTTCAGAAGCTCTCTTTTCCTGAAAGCAAAATGTGCCATTGCCTTCTACAAATTAAAGGGCTCTTTAATCCAAACAAGCCTTTGCTAGACTGATAATACCAATGCTTGTCAGAAAGGACTTTTGAGTGGTGATTTGGAAAAATTCAACAGAATATTTTTTAATGTCATTTTTTTTTCTGATTTTTTATTTTTTGGATAGCTTGAAAATACTATTTGCCTGAAGATGTATTCCTGAGTATGTTGTTTATCCGGTAGTAGTATCTATTCTATTTTACCTTTACTATGTTTGTTGTGCCCTTATCGTATGCATGTTGATAGAATTGTCACTATTAAAACTTGCCCCTTATTTATCAGGACACTGTTAATAGTCAGGGTTATGCTATGTACTCAGGCACAACTGATATTATAGAATGTAACTTCTTTCTGATCCATGCTATTTAATCATCCGTTCCTACCAACTTTCTTTGTACACAATTTTATCTTCTTGTATAATTGGAAAACTTCTCATCATACTTTATGTCCAGTTTGACTCTATTTTATTTCTTTTTTTATTAAATCATAGCTGTGTACACTAATGCATTTATGGGGTACAATATGCTGGGTTTATATACAATTTGAAATACAACAAATTGGTTAACATAGCCTTCACTGCACTTTGTTAATTATTGTGTTAAGACATTTATACTCCACGCTTAATAGATTTGACATGTACTGAATATACGAGAAGAGGTTGTGGGGGGCATGGATGTGCATTACTCCGGTGTCCTGAAAGGTGATGGATGTAGTGATCGTGCTGGGATGACAGCTGGCTGCGGTCCCTGGAGGTCCTCTGATACATTGGCACTGAGACCACACTTGCCCCCATCTGTGCCCAACAACAGCTGAGCTTGGCCAAGAGACTGATGTGGGTCTATTCCTGCCTAAGACAGGATCAGCTTTCATTTGGGGATTGTGGATGAGACTTTCGTAGGTAAACCAACTGCAGTCTGAGGATTTTTTTACTCCCTTCCCTCCAATCTCTCATCTTTCAGACCTGTCTTGATCTGAATTTTCTCCCTGCCTTCTCCTGTTCCCAGCTCTTTGTTCTTCACAGGTGTTTTTCCCAATGCATTTCTTATACTTTAGCACCTGCTTCTAAGAAGACCTACACAGATACAGATGCGGCTAGGAGTAGTCTGAGAAAACTGGCATTGCAATAGAGGGTTGTTTCACGCTACCAAACAACCCATCAGGACAAGTTGAAATGGCAGCGCACAGTGGCAGCACACATACCCTCTATGGCTGGAGGGTAAAAGAGAAGATGAGTCTTGCCTACACTCCCAAGACCAACCGCAGTGAGGTAGGCTGCTACACTTGTTTATTCTAATTTTGCATTTGACTCAGGATGTTAAAATATATTTCTTTACATGTTCATTTTCTTACTAGACTAAGGGTTCTTTTTTTTTTTGTAGAGACAGAGTCTCACTTTATGGCCCTCAGTAGAGTGCCGTGGCCTCACACAGCTCACAGCAACCTCCAACTCCTGGGCTTAAGCGATTCTCTTGCCTCAGCCTCCCGAGTAGCTGGGACTACAGGCGCCCGCCACAACGCCCAGCTATTTAGACTAAGGGTTCTTAAACTATCTTTCCTGTAAGTAGGTCTTATTTTCAGAGGATATCTTATTTTCGGGGAAATAGGGTATAAATAGCTCATTCTTATTTTACTAGACTAAGGGTTCTTAAACTAGTAAAATAAGAATGAACTATTTATACCCTATTTCCCCAAAAATAAGATATCCTCCGAAAATAAGACATCCTCCAAAAATAAGACCTACTTACAGGAAAGATAAGACGTCCCCTGAAAATAAGACCTAGCGCATCTTTGGGAGCACACCTTAAAATAAGACACTGTCTTATTTTCGGGAAAACAAGGTATGAGTTCATATATACTAGCAGTATAGAATTCCATTAAACTTGTGTGCTCTTAACAGACTGTGTGAATATCAAATTTGACTTTATCATACTGTGTTATAATTATTGATGATCTCTCCAGGGACGACTCCCACACTGTGAGCCACTCAGGGTAAAGATTCTTCTCATTCTTCTTTGTGTTCCCAGCACATAATGCTACATACAGGTGGCCCAATAAATGCTAACAGTATATATTTTTAGTTATTTCAAATATGAATAACTCATGTAAAATAAAGGAATATGTACAGAGTAAATTTATGATAAAGACATTATTTCATAAATCATTACCCTTGAATGTGCCAAACAAAATTAAAGAATTTAGAACTACCTATGTGACATGTACTAACATTTTAGGAAAAATTGATAAGATAGTAAAAAGCAAGTATCCATAATTGATTGAAATAAGAATAAAAACATAATGATAGATCTAAAAATGTGACCAAAAGTCACTGATATTTTCAAGGCTGCTTTATGTAAGGTAAATCATTTCTTTTTTGATTCCGTTCATTCATTATATCTGTATTGAGCATCTACATTCTAGCCACTGAGTTGAACACCATAATGTTTTCTTATGTTAGAATATAATTATTTATATTAATTATAGAATATAACTTCTTTCTGATCCACGCTGTTTAATCAGTGATTCCTACCAACTGTTACCAAATGTTCAAAGCATGTTTAAACATTTATTTCTTTATTGATACTTCTTAATTTGTCATGTTATTTATTCATACTTCCTAATCATTACTTATTAATATTTATTGGTACTTGAAGAAACAATCTCTTGGAGGTTAAAGCTGTACCATACTGATCATTGGTCTCTCTCTCTCCTTCTTTCTCTACTGGTTTTTCTTTCAATACTAAAAAATTAGAATAAGAAGAATAAGCAACCATAACAAAACAACCACCAAAGTAAAAGAGATCTTTTCTCCCTCCCTCATATAAGAAAAGAAGAAAATACTTTATTTGATTCTTTCCAACAAATTACCACTCCACTTCTGTCTTTAATGTCTCAATCAAACGCTTTACTTTACTGGCTTCTTGTGTTTCCTTACTGAGGGACTGTGCATTGGGCAGCCATTATTCTACTAAAAAGTATTCTTCCAAGATGAAAACAGAGGTCAATATTTTTCCCAAAGGTGTTAAAAATCCCCTGCCATGAGAATCTGTAACACAAGAATGTGTGATCTCTGAAGTGAGAGGTGGTAATGGGGATCACAGGGTGAAGTGAACCTACTGAGAATAAAACGGATCAGGGAGAAGAAGCTAATGACCCAGTTAGAGAGGTGACACTGGAAGCCACGCACAAGCATCAGGATGGGGAACACAGTCCCAGTCCTGCTACCAGTGAATTTAAACAGTAAATAAATAGGGAATATTTTCCCCACTGAATTTTTTTAATTGGCTTGTCAAAGATCAAATAATGGTAAGTAGCTGGATCCATCTCTTGGTTCTCTATTCTGTTCGAGACATCTACTTCTCTGTTTTTGTGCCAGTACCATGCTGTTTTGATCACTATCAATTTGTAGTGTAGTCTGAGTTCTGCTAGCATGATACCTCCTGCTTTGTTTTTATTTCTGAGTAATGTCTTGGCTATTCGAGGTTTTTTCTGATTCCATATAAAATGAAGTATTGTTTTTTCAAGATCTTTAAAGTATGACAGTGGAGCTTTAATAGGGATTGCATTAAAATTATATATTGCTTTGGGTAGTATGGACATTTTAACAATGTTGATTCTTCCCAACCATGAGCATGGTATGTTTTATCATTTGTTAACATTTTCAGCTGTTTCTTTTCTTAGAGTTTCATAGTTCTCTTTATAGAGATCTTTCACATCCTTTGTTAGATAAACTCCCAAATATTTCATCTTCTTTGGCACTACTGTGAAAGGAATAGAGTCCTTAACTGTTTTTTCAGCTTGACTATTGTTGGTATATATAAAGGCTACTGATTTATGAATGTTGATTTTATAACCTGAGACTCTGCTGTATTCCTTGATCACTTCTAAGAGTTTTGTAGTAGAATCCCTGGTGTTTTCCAGATATACAATCATATCATCTGTGAAGAGCGAAAGTTTGATCTCTTCTTGCCCTATATGGATACCCTTGATTGCCTTTTCTTCCCTAATTGCAGTGGCTAAAACTTCCATTACAATGTTGAAGAGCAGTGGAGACAATAGGCAGCCTTGTCTGGTTCCTGATCTGAGTGGAAATGATTTCAATTTAACTCCATTCAATATGATATTGGCTGTGGGTTTGCTGTAGATGGCCTCTATCAGTTTAAGAAATGTCCCTTCTATACCAATTTTCTTAAGTGTTCTGATCATGAAGGGATGCTGTATATTATCAAAAGCTTTTTCTTCATCAATTGACAAAATCATATGGTCTTTGTTTTTTAATTTGTTTATATGCTGAATTATACTTATAGATTTATGGATATTGAACCAGCCTTGAAACCCTGGGATAAAACTGACTTGGTCATGATGTATAATTTTTTTGATGTGTTGCTGGATTCTGTTTGTTAGGATCTTGTTGAATATTTTTGCATTTATATTCATTAGTGATATTGGTCTATAATTTTCTTTTCTTGTTGGGTCTTTGAAAGCTATAACCCAGTTATAACCCAAGAATAGGGGGAAGGGGGAAAGGGAAGGGAGGGAGGGGGGAGGTCGGTGGAGGGAGGGTGATTGGTGGGATTACACCTGCGGTGCATCTTACAAGGGTATGTGTGAAACTTAGTAAATGTAGAATGTAAATGTCTTAACACAATAACTAAGAAAATGCCAGGAAGGCTATGTTAACCCATGTGATGAAAATGTGTCAAATGGTCTATAAAACCAGTGTATGGTGCCCCATGATTGCATTAATGTACACAGCTATGATTTAATAAAAAAAAACACAGTAAATGAATAAAAACATTTTTTAAAAGAACCATCTCTGACATCAGAGTATATTTAGCAGCACAATATAAAACCGGGAAGCACAAGATGTCACCTGACTATAACTCTTCATTGTCTACATTGAAAAGTGTCTTGGACTTACCTCTCTTGTCCTTACCATCACCCCAGCTTCAGTTCAATATCTTTTCTTCACTGGACAAAATTTATTACCTTCCTGGATGCAGTTAGCCCAGATGTTTCTTCCTCTAACGCATTTCAACAATTCCATACAAACTGACTTTCTAAATCTGATTATATTCCCTCCTTCTCAGCATTTTCTTTTTCCTCTTGATGGTAAAAAAAACCCCCCAAAAAAACAACTAAATTCCTTAATAGGGGTCAAATTATTATAATGCCTTTCCAACCTGCATGTTCATCTTGATCTCAGGGCATATTCTTCAGCTCCTTGACAGCTTGTTGTTCCCCCCAAATTCTCATTCATTCCTGTGTTTAATCTTGATCATCTATCTTCACTATCCTTCTTTTCCATGTAATAGCTGGAATATGGCTTCCCAGTGAAGACTGTCTAGAAGCAATGCTACCACATGTCCCTATTGACTATGCCTAGATGCCACTCCAGTCACAAGTGCTGGTGAATATTCTCAGTACCCATAGGAGATGGTTCAATCTTAGGATAAATGGCTATGTTTGAATCTCATTGCCCATTTCATCCCAACAAAGGATAAGCAACCAACAAATATGTACTAAATTTTACTGTATTCTTGAGATGTTTGTCTCATGACCTTTTCTGTGGCTTTTAACATTTGAGCATGAGATGAATAAATGTGTAGCTCTTGTTTTGTGAAACTCAAGCTTAAAGATTGAATTAAGGGACTGATTTTACCCATCAGAGGCCACATCATTCTGAGACAGGCTAAGATATAGATGAGGTCTCTAGGGATGGTTTTTGGGGGGGACAGGCCAGGGTCACATTAGACAATGGGAAGTTTTTGAGCAATTGTTTTTCTATTTGTATGAAGACATTGACCCAAACCTTCCATAGTTGATGTTTACAGAGGGATAAACCCAGAAAAGCAGTCAGCTCTGAGAATCTTAGAATCAGATAAAGTAAGGAATGGCATCCAAATGAGGATTTTCCTCACACTTGATGGTTGAAATAAAAAGAATGTCTTTTTATAAGCAAACAAAAGACTTTTTTTTCTATGTATCAGACAGGATTCTGATATATAGACAAAATTCTTTAACTCTATCTGTGCTTTAATCCCTGCAGCTTTCTGTGCCTTGCTCTCTGTTGGAATTTCTTACAGAAGTCACGATAAACTCTGAAAACGCACATGAAATGAAAATAACCATATCAACTATTTCAAAAAAATTAAAATAATTAGAATAGGTTTGCAAATGATTTTTATTCAGTCCTTGGAAAGATAACATTAATCAAATTCTTTTCTGAGATGAAAGGATACACAAGCATTGAGTGACTCAAAAGTTTAGAACAGAAAGTAGCTTTAGACAGGGTAAGTTTAACCATCTCACTTGACAGATGATACAATTTGCTATCTAGGGAAAATGTTTTCCCAACTGGACAGCTAATGTCAGAAACAAGTCTTGAACCCATGACTCTTGTTTTCTTTCCATAGTGTAATTACATCAAATATTAATTTCAATCTAATGAAAGGGTTGGCAAACCATATCCTAAGGGCCAGATCTGCTTTGCTGCCTGTGTTGGTAAAGTTTATGGGAAAGCAGCTCTGCTCTTTCGTTTGCAAACTGTCTATTTATGAGTGTTCTTCCCTGGAACAAAGACAGAATCAAGTAGTTGCAACATAGACCATATGGCTCTTAGAGCCTAAAACCTTTCTGGTGAGGCTCTTTACAGGATATTTTCCCAATTTCTGGTGTAAACTATCAGTCTGTCTTGTGAAGACCGCACAGTGTTCCGTCAATCCTCTCTCATTTTATTTTCCTTGTAACTACCCGCCCTGTAGCACCACCCACACACTTTTGACAGAATATGCACGAGGAAAAGGAGACAATAGAGACCTTTATATTCTAGCAAATATCCCTAGCTTATATCTGACATTTATTTTTTATTTAAAAAATCCTCAAATAGATTTTCTAAAGGAGATGGCTTATAATGCCTTTATCCAGAGTCATTAAGAAATTGCTACAGATCTTCTAAGTCAGACACTGGGCAAACATCACTGCTATTGACCCCAAGTGTAGACAAGCAGTGCCAACAATAATGAATGATTTGGGGTCTGCTGCAAAGAGTGGCTTTAACGCTATCACGAAGTATCTGCAAGTTAAGGCAGACATCACCAATATTACATCGTTTTGTGCTGATTTCTGATTACCTTTGTGATCACACTTTACAACCACGCTTCTCATCTTTGTAATTGGAATTTTGCCTGAAAATCCTCAGCTGAGGAGCTCTTCCCCAGCTGCATTGGTAAATAGCACATTGGCTGGGTGTGCTATCCAAAATGATGCTATCACTGAAAAAAAAAAAATAGAAATAATAAACAGAATAGAGAGCATAGTTAACTGGTTATCTTGCATCTGGAGAAGAGAGTGACATGAACGATGATGATCAGAAACTGCTGATCTCCTGCTGGACTCCCTTTGAAGCTGTAAGGATAAAGAGCAGAAGAACATTGAGGTATGTATGTAGTGATGAAAAAATTACTCCTGAGAATTTCAACTTTGATCGTGATGTGACAAACTCACATTTACTTTCTCTTAATATTTGCCGACAGGAAGACCATTCACAGAAACATGGTCAGGAAGCTGCATGAAATTGTTTCTGAGAAACTTCCAATAATAATACATTTTTATCAGGTATATCCAAATCCCTGGAGCTGGGAACCTGGGCAGAGTGCACTGACAAAACCTAACTGAGCTGTGGTTTGGAGAGAGAGACTAGAAAGATCGAGCTTCCAGGCCTGGGAGTCAAATAACATTGCCTGCCTTTTATTTATACAGGGAAATGCTCCCATTATGAGCTGTTCTCCTGGAGCTAAAATTTTGTGTGGCTCTTTCCACCCGTGATGCAGTTAGCCTTCACTTCCATGAGGTGGCATCAACCCACCAGAGTGAGGACACGGATGACCATATTTCAAGTGACCTAAGACCTTCAACTCCCATTTATTCCCAAAGTTGTTTTATGAAAAGGTGAAATTCAAAGATATTTTAAAAGGTTCCTTCAGATCTAATATCTACTGACTTATAAAAAGAAAATCTCAAATGAATCCAAATCTGTGTTCTTCTAAAGATCTTAAAGTTCAAGTGAGTAACTGAAGCTTATCTGATCTCTAGTTTTTCTTCACCTATAGACTTGGCCTTGAAACCCTAGAGGGAAGTCTGGGCTTTTTAGATTCCAGACATTTCAGCTTTTGGGTTACAGTCCAATGTGTAGTCAAACATGTCATGCAGATTAGTCATTTTTTAGTTTTCTTGGGCAGCAAGGAAAGTTGGTAAATGCAGAAGCGTGTAGGATATCTAACTTTTTTCTGTCTTTTTATGGGTTAAATTTAATCTAATTAAAATAAAAATAATAAAAATAAAATGATGCTTCTCCTTGAATCATTTGTGCATGAATATAAAAATTTACTTTAAAACTCATGATTAAAATAATCAAATAAAAGTGGTCTGGAGCTGCATAATCCTCAGGTGATAAAGGGGGCAACTTAAACTAGTGTATTAATAATAAATGCTGAGAAAAAAGAACAGATGCATGGAATCTTAATATTAGCACTTATTCATGAATGTTAACTAGGTTATATAACTAGAAAAAAGGTGATTTTATTTTGTATGTTATTATAATCCTGGGCACTAGGTTCCATCAATATAAATGCATTTATATTCCTAGTTATTATTTCAAAAGGCCGTTTCGGAAGACACTTTTACAATTAAATATGAAGAAACCTGTTCAGTTGTCAACCCCTGGTACCAGTTATCTTTGAAGAGGTTCTTATAATATGAAAAATAATGGCCCAAAATTGCAATAAAGGCAAGCCTTGAGCAGTTTTCCTAACTCTGCTTTTTTACTGGCTTGGTGACATAGTATAAATGATTTAATCTCCCTACATGTAGAATGGGAATTTACTCCCTATTCTTACTTTACAGCAATGTTAGGAGGATTAATTGGATAATGAATCTAAAGGCTCCTAGGCTCAGTAAAGAAAGAAACAAATGCAATGTATTATGCGCCAGCCGAAAGAGGACAATGAGAAAGCACTTTCTCTACTAATCAAAATTATTCCTACCAAGAGAGTGAATGTTAGCAAGTAAATTAAAACTATTTTTGATAGAGAATCTAGTCTCACATATCCTAGGGCAGCCAGCAAGAAAAGCAAACACAGCTCTCAAACAAGTGAAATATATTTCTCCCATTAAGAAAATGGGACCACCTCACAGACATCATGATAAAACTTTATAAAGTCATCAAAGGACAAACTTTGAGATAGTTGGATCAGATGTAAATGAAAGACACATTAAACTAAAAAAATAGTGGTAAGTCAAATGAAGATTTCTTCTTACATAGGCCTTCCACTGTTTGCTTAGAACAAACACCACCCCATGGCAAATAGCCAGAATTCACAGTAGAAGTAAACACCCTGAATGTTGATAAGGTGTTAGGCAGCGTGGAGTTGCTGGAATAGAATTGGACTGGAAGTAAGATTACCCAAGGCTGCCCTTTTTCACTCTTCTTGCAGTGAAAGATGTGCATTTTATATATGTATAGCTTTCTAGCTGAAGGATAAGGCTTATAATTTCCACTGAGAGTCTGAATTTCAACAAGGGTCTTGACAAATAAAAAATAAAAGCAACTCTGCCTTTGGTCCAGGTGTAAGAGATCCCAGGTCTGCCACGTTTACCCAAATAGTGGCTAAGGAGGTTCAATGGACTTTCTAACTCAGAGTAGTGCCTTGGTTTTTCATGCATTGACTATAACCACTTCTCAAACGTGAAACTAAGTTCGAGGCAGGATTTTTGAGATTGTTTTAAAACATTCACAATGCTTGTCTTGGCAGTTTTTATAGGTCGTCTGTGAAAAAAATTAATGAATGCATTTGAAAGTATATTTCTTACTTACCAAGTGTTATGTTTACGTGACCAAATATACAAATATTCTGTGACCACCGCTGTCTAATTTTACCTTCAAGTAGACCACAAGATTTATGAATTTGAAGCCTTAGCAATCATTTGTCAACCCCCTTTCGATCAGTATTTTTTGTATTTTTCTTCAAGACTGAATTTTGTTGCTTTGAAAAATCAACCACAAGGTGGTAGTCAAGAGAAGTCTTTAAAATTTAATCTAGGAACATAATTTATGAGGTGAAGAAGTCGGGTTCATTTGAGGAGTTATCACACAACTGACGTGTCAGTGCCCAAACCAGTACATAAAGGCTGATGGACCCTTCAATTAAAAATCACAATTATTCAAACGGGGAAAGCAGCAGGCTATGAAACAGAGTGCTCTGGGAGTGAGCTGGGAATCTCAGAGGGACTTCTTGTAAGCCTTGGTAAATCGCATTAACTCTTTGTGTCAAGACATTTTCATTTCTTCCTGTCAACCGAACAGTAATTTTGTACACAGTAACGAAAAATAGCTATCTAAGGCATTCAGCTCCAGCTACCTTCAGGATTCTGTAGCCATGAGCAGTGCCGAAAGCTGCTTTCAGCTTACAGCAATTCAATTCAATTCACTTCCCATAACCTGCATGCTCACAGATCCAACAGATAAGAGCATTGTACTGGACACACCAGGGTACACACAGATAAACAAAACACAAGTCTTTGGCTTCCAGGAAACAAACAAACAAAAACACAGGACAAAAGGGAAAGACATTTTCAGGAATATCTTCACCAATAAAACTGAAAATGTACACATATGGTAAATTCATGGAAATACATACATTTTTCAGACTAGTGTGAAGTGAACTGTTCCAATTTATATGTTTTATACTTAATACTCAAACAATATGCAATCAGTTTGATAATAATTTATTAAGAAACCCATAATATCGACATGGTTATGTGTCACATTTCTCTTGGGTGTATTATTCACTGGAAACAGCAGTTTGTGCTTCTTATTTTTAGAGTTAAGTTTCTTCAACAGTAAAACTGACACAATATTACTTATAAACAGAAAGTTCATGACCATTTTTATTAGTTCCAGCGAAACACCTCCACAACGCAGCTGTTCAAAGAAATACTGGTTACCTTATTGATAACTAACACACTTGAGTACTTGCTGTGTTCCCAGAACATGATCACTTTTTTTGTTTTTTCTTTTGGCAGTTTTTGGCAGTTTTTGGCCGGGGCTGGGTTTGAACTCACTACCTCGGGTATATGGGGCCGGTGCCCTACTCTTTTGAGCCACAGGTACCGCCCAGAACATGATCACTTTTAATCGTCTGTTATATGTTATGCTAATGAAAAAACTGAGACTGAGTTTGTTGATTTTGATAATGCCTTATAATTTACAAGGGATTCCAATCTAAGCCCCCTTGACTCCTAGCCACCACAGGCAGATACTTCTTTAAAGTCTTGGTCAAACTTTGTTCATGAAAATGTTAATGGGATATCTAATTTTTTTTCCATCTAAACTATTTGTGAGCCAAGCCAGTGTGGTTTATCTTTAATATAAAAAACTCATATAAGTGTCTAATTCCACACTTTTTTTTCTTAGATAGTGAATTGATCTGGAACTAAACTTTAAAATCTAGTCCTGAAATTATCAGTAAATAAAGATTATTTGAAAACATAAATCAACGCCTTCCCTTCACTTTTTAGGTCCTTATAGCTTTACATATTTTGTATATTGCAGGCACTTGCTTAGAGTTGGTTTGAGTGTTTATATAGTCTGGGGGGATTTAGTAATGTGGATCAATGACTGGGCACCAGCAAACATCTTTACGAGTGTATGTTTTTAATTTTATAGGCAATTTCTCTTACCAAGAAGTAAGTCTCATTGCATTTTCTCAAGGAATAATTTTAAAATTTGAAATTCTAATTTGTAAGTTAAATTAAAGTCTGGAGAAAACAGATGTCAAATTTTTACATGAAATTATCAACTAAGGACTTCTATGAATAATTAGTTTTATGTGTGCTGAAAAAAATTACAGTTATGTTCAGCATTTACCCAGTGTCTAAATAGTTAATAAATTTCTTCTTATGTGTAATCAATTTATCCTTCTGCCATTTCTTTCTTTCCTTTCTCATTTAACATTTATAAAAGTAGACCTCCGATTAATACTATTTCGAAACCAGTTTTTATGTTAATGTTTACTTTCCTAGATGTGGTCTGATGAAGTTACCTTTTAAAATTCTTTAACATGGGCTAGGTTGGTGGCTCAAGCCTGTAATCCTAGCACTTTGGAAGGCTGAGGCAGGTGGATTGCTTGAGCTTGGAAGTTTGAGACCAGCCTGAGCTTGAGAGAGACCCCATCTGTACTAAAAAATAGAAAAACTAGCTGGTCATTGTGGCGGTGCCTGTAGTCCGAGCTACTTGGGAGGCTGAGGCAGGAAGATCACTTGAGCTCAACAAGTTAATAAACAACTAGGAAAAATATAATAGTTAAAAAAAATAGCATTATAATGAAGGGAGATATTATTGATGGGAGAGGGGACATATAAGAACTGTCTACTTTCTGTTCAGTTTTTCTGTAAACTGAAAACTGATTTAAAAATATAATCTATTAATTTTTAACAATGTAGTGTGATGTATGCAATAATAGCGAGGAGACAAGCACGGCCACATAGGAGGTGGTACTTTGGCACGTGAGCAGCGGTGATGTGAAGGAGAGGTGTTTCAAGGCTGAAAGAAAAGGCCACAGACATGTCCTACAATATGAGCAATTCTTTTGAAAAGAAACCTTTTCTATGGACTTTTCACTGGAATAATTAATAGGTACTTTAAGGCGGGGCTTCCTGACAGCAGTGCAGCCTGGCTTTCTTTCTGATGTCTGCAGCTGGATCAATCCCATATTCCTTTTCTTATGTACACTTGAAGTTCTGATATTGCCTTCCTTCTACCTGCGTGTATCTCCTTTTCTTTGATAGCTACTATCTTACATATTATTTATTTCTATTTTTATTATTCTGGAAAGGCATTCTGTTCCTTCCTCTGTTACATTCTTTCAACTACCAGCTCCATTCAAAAACGTGAATTTGCAATAGTCTAATTCCAAAGGTGGATGGAAGAGAATTTCAGGGGACCTTAAAAAAACCCACTGTTACTCAGATCTTTCTCTTCAGCAGTTGGAGAAAGGCTTCTTGAAATTATTCTTTGGATGAATATTTCACCCTAAAATACCTAGGAAAGGCTCAGGTCAAGAAGTTTAAATCTGCTGGCTTTTGTTTCTATCAAATGCTATCATGAACTTCCGTATCTTTTTATTGTTGGAGGTATATTTATGATTGACCTTTTTCTATCTTTGGAGTATACAGCTATTCATGATTTAGGCTTGGGCTTTCCGAGGAAAAGCAGGCAAATCAGACATCTGGCCTATGTTTGCTCCAGTCCAGTAAGACTTTTTTTTTTTTTTTTTGGTACAGAAAAGTAGTACTACTCCAACCTTTCCTTATGGAATTTAGAACTGGAGTTTAGGAAGAAGTTCCTGAGAATGATACAAGCACCCCACGCCTTGCATCAACTCTGGCAGGTATGTTGGAAAAAAAAAACAAAAACTTCTCTTGACCCAGCAAGCTTTTCCACAAAGGTAGAAGAGAAGGAATACAGTTTTATTATTAAATAAGCATTAAAGCCCAACATGCTGCTTATCACAGTCTGCTAGCAGGGATGGCAAGACAGAAATCTCACCTCCTGTGTAGCTGAACAAATGTAACTAGTATACGGATGTTCTCAGAATAAACAACAATGTCATCAAGTATGAGGACTAGACATCACCATTTGTCACACACAGTCCATCCCAAATTCACTTCTTGATTAGAGTAGCAACTTGGGTTTGCTCATTACCTTTATCAAAAATAAAATCTCTTATCTTTATGATAAGAGGTCGGTTTGCAACTGAGAGTCAAACTGAGAGCTAAATTTAGGGCTCTTTCCCCCAAGGAAACAGAGATTAGGGGCCTGCTTAATTATCTGATCACATTGCAAAGCGATGGTGTTTAATTCCTTGAGAAAATATTCCTAGCTTGTAAAAAATATAAGGCTTTTTACCTTTAGAAACATTCATATACATTTCAAATGGGCAGAGATAGGAGTCACAAGTATTTAAAGCAAATGTCTAAAATTAGGTGTGTAGGGCTATTTTCCCTTTTGCTCCAGGGAAAATTATTTTTTTTTCTATTTCAATTTGTATTTACCCTTGCAAAATATAGTTCATCTATGATTTAAAAGAGTGTTTTATTCTTTTCAGGGGTCATTTTCTGCTAGTTCAAATGTTATTCCTATTCATGCACACTCACACACACACAATTTTTATTTATAATTATCAATACAAAATTTAATAAACTGTATGCCTATTTATGAAGATTGCTAACACCTTTATTATGTTTCTTAATTTCATATGCTCTAATGAATCATTCCAAAAATATATGGAACAAAGTTTATATTAAACTTCCTCCAGGAAAAAAATACATTCAAAAAGGTTTTGAAAACTTAAAAATTAAAGAAGAGGAGATTAAAATAACTTTAAAAGAAAAGCAGACTAATCTTCTATATGTAAGTTGCTTTAAATACTCTGTTGTTTGTTTGTAAATACCCCTCAGGGAAGTAGCCTTTAAAGCAGTGGTTCTCTCCTAACGCTGCGACCCTTTAATACAGTTCCTCATGTTGTGGTGATCCCCAACTATAAAATTATTTTCGTTGCTACTTCATAACTATAATTTTGCTACTGTTATGAATCGTAATGTATATACCTGATATGCAGGATGTAGTTAGGTGACCCCTATGAAAGGGTTGTTCAACCCCCATAGAGGTTGCTACCCACAGGTTGAGAATCACTGCTTTAAAGTGATTGTAGAACACTTTAGTAGAACAAAGTGTGTAGAACAGCAACATGGTAACAGCTGGAATGCTGATGTTACATGTGAAGATTGCAGGGAGTGAGGCTCTTGCCCCACCAAGGCTCACTGAAAAATCACTGACGTGAGGCAAGTTGATGAATAGGAAGAAAAAATACAAAAGTATTTGATGCATGTATAGGGGAACATTCAGAATGAAGATTCAAGTCCCCAGTGGATTTGGAAGAGTATGATGTTTGAGGAGCCTATATTTTTGAACATTCCTAAAGGAATTTATTTTGCTTAAAATATTTTAAATGTTTGGTTTCACATGTGAAACTTAGTGAATGCAGAATATGTTTGTCTTAACACAATAACTAAGAAAATGCCAGGAACGCTATGTTAACCAGTGTGATGAAAATGTGTCAAACGTTCTATAAAACCAGTACATGGTGCCCCATGATCGCATTAATGTATACAGCTATGATCTAATACTAATAAAAAAATATTTTAAATATTTGGGTAATGGAAGGAAGACTATGAATATATTTTTTGAAGAAATTTATAAACTTATTACATTTATACATATGTTGAAGAATGTTAACTAATTTTTTTTTTTTTTTTTGCAGTTTTTGGCCAGGGCTGGGTTTGAACCCAGCACCTCTGGCATATGGGGACGGTGCCCTACCCCTTTGAGCCACAGGCACCGCCCACTACCTGACTTACTCTTAGGATTTCTGCATATTTTGTAGCTTTTCTTTAGAACTAATAAAAGTGAACGTGTCTATTCACATTAACCTCTAGCAACAGATTAATAAGCCGGTGTCTTTTCAAAAGTTCACTATATAAAGCGCAGCCTGAGAATCCATTATGTGATATTACTTTTATTGTAACTTTGGGAATCAAATTAAATTTTCAAATTCAGTTGAGTCTGCTAATTCTAAATTTCCATTTCTGTAGTGATGTTTAAGAATTTTCCATTGCCCATCACTTCTCGATGAGTCATCACTTGAATAATTGGCCCAAACTTTTCACTCTTCCTTCTCATATTCTTTGCCATGTGACTTTATATTTCTTTCCAGGAAAGGGGAAGAGTATATTTCCTGCAGCTAGACTTCAGGTTCAGATGTGATTTGCTTTGGCCAAAAGGATAAAGCAGGAATAACACGTGCCAGTAAGTGCCTTAAGGGACCTTGTGTACCTACACTTGCTTCCTTGAGTCTCTGTCATCACCATAAGAGGAACCCTCTCTGCAGACTGCTGTTTCCTGAGCCTTGACCAGAAAATAAATAAACAGAACACACCTGACACTAAATCTCAGCTGGAGAGTAACCATGCGAGGGAGGTCTATAGCCTCCCTAGAGCAAAGCCATCCCTCAGCTGAATGCAACCAAGAGCCACTTACCCGCAACCATGAGCTCATTGTCTTATGGCATTGAACTTTCGTGAGCATTTTATATACAACTTAACCTTCCATGGATAGGAGGGTGTATTTCATGGTCTTTGAAACTGTGTGTGTCCATCTACTCCAGAGTAGAGCAGCTATGTCGTTTGATTTGTATTCCATCAGTTGAATCAGAAAATAGAATCTGTTGTAGCCCTTGAAAATGACATTTCCCTTCTTCAAGTTGCATCAATGTAAGATGGTTTGGATTTTTATAGAAAGAAAGTATTTTATCTCATCACTATCAAAGGAGTCTTATACACAATCCCTAGGTGAAGAATGACTTTGTGATTATAAATGATAAGCCAGCTATACCTTGAAAGAAAAATTATAGGCCACCAAAATATAAATGTTTATATTTTAGTTTAGCAAATAATTCTCTGTAATATATAAAATAAAACAGAGTTAAGAATGATACAAAAGTAAAAGTGATTTGTGTGTGTGTGTACCGTTGAGATAGGAAAGAAGATTTTTAAAAGTAGGAAATAGCTTCTTTCCTGGAATACCTGTAAAATATGTAAGCGTATAATATACATAATTATTCTATGTCATTATGAGTTGAACTGTCCTTCCCAAAATTCCTGTGTTTCAGCCCTAACCCCGAATACTTAGAATGGAACCATATTTGGAGATGGGTCCTTTACAGAGGTAAGTTAAAATAAGGGCATTAGGGAGGATGTTAATTCAAACAGACTATTGACTTTATAAAAAGAGAAGAGTATGCAGAGAGCAAAGACCTTGTGGGGAAAGATCTGACCAGGATACTGTGAGAAGA
Organism: Nycticebus coucang; assembly: GCF_027406575.1. Lineage (NCBI taxonomy): Eukaryota > Metazoa > Chordata > Mammalia > Primates > Lorisidae > Nycticebus > Nycticebus coucang. The sequence goes on from NC_069782.1 coordinate 48,024,876, forward strand.
CAGCCAGCCATCTGTCTGCATGCCAAGAAAAGAGGCCTTGGGAAAAGCCAAACCCACCCATAGCTTGATCTTGAACTTCTAGACTCCAGAACTGTAAGACAACAAATTTCTGTCATTTGAGTCACTCGGTTTGTGGCATTTTGTTATGGCAACCCTAGCAAACTAATGCATATGTATTTTTGAAATTATTACATTTGCTATTATTACTAATGACATGTACAGGGGAGACATAACCATACTTAATATGGTGAATTGCCACTTACATGTACACTATGGCTTGCTTGATAGGTACATTATCCTTCACTTGATTATGATTTTGTTTGGGGGATGTTTATCACTGGCTAATAAGTTATTAATATAACCTCATAATCTCTTTATAAGTGAAGATGATGAAGAATGCACATTTTAATCAAAATAACACGGATTTAATTCTACTATACATTTCTTCAGTTGTGCATTTTAATTAGTTCTATAGAAATTGATTGGTTGAAAGACTTATTATTTTCTCTTTCATTACAAAATAGACATTTTAAAGCAAAATACTAGATCAATTAATGTCTAAAGATACTGTTAAATCAATTATCAACAATGAAATATTTGTGAAATTTATTTCTTTAACTGTACAATGAAATATTTGTGAAATTTATTTCTTTAACTGTGAGGTTTTAAAAGCTTTTTTTAAAAAAGATTTTTCTTTAAATATGACAAAGATTTCTGCATTTTTTAATAAGTAGTATCAGCTGAAATTACGATGGCACACTCCACTTTATTTTTCTTTAAACTTCACCAAGGTCTATTCTATTGTTAGTTTGAAACTGCCTATGATGGTAACATAGTTTTCCTGCCCAGTACTGACCATGAGTACTTCTAAAACTCCAGCCTGGGATGGTGCCTGTGGCTCAAGGAGTAAGGTGCCAGACCCATATACCAAAGGTGGCGTGTTCAAACCTGGCCCTGGCCAAAAACTGCTAAAACTCCAGCCTGTGGTAGTTGTGGGCAATAACCAGAAGTATAATAAAAGGCAGAAGTAATGGTGAAATAATTGTTTTTAGTTTTTCTTTCTTTTTTTTTTTTTTTTAGAGACAGAGTCTCACTTTATCACCCTTGGTAGAGTGCCGTGGCATCACAGCTCACAGCAACCTCCAACTCCTGGGTTTAGATAATTCTCTTGCCTCAGCCTCCCAAGTAGCTGGGACTACAGGTGCTGCCACAACACCTGGCTATTTTTTTGTTGCAGTTTGGCCGGGGCTGGGTTTGAACCCACCACCCTAGGTATATGGGGCCGGCACCCTACTCACTGAGCCACAGAGCCACCCTGTTTTTAGTTTTTCTTAAGATTCTTCCTGGCCATACCTTGATATTTTTATTCATACACAATAAGGGTTTATTAAGAATCTATGTACGGTAGGTACTATGCCAGGAGCTATGAGAAACAGAAAAATAGAAAGGATTTCTGACATTTAGTCTCTGAAATCTACCATGGACATCAAAGAACTTACATAGGAAATTGCCAGTGACTGTTCTATTAGCTTGAACATGCCAGGTTGAAATCTACATTTTGCACAGCTGACCTTTAGTGATCTTGAGTCAAGAAGGATCAGAGAGATGAGCTCGTGGTCAATATTATTTGGATTACAAAATTGGTAAATCTTATTAAAAAACTAAGAAAACATAAAAGTAACTTTTTCTTCACTTATGAGTTTAACAGAAACCCCTTCACCTTGCTGTCCGGTATTCCTACCAACCAAGTAAAACTACATTTTTTTAAAAGTATACCTACTGATTAAGTCTATGCTAACAGACAGTTCTATTGATCATGTTGCAACAAGTGAGACAAATGGTTTGGAATGGTTCTTCCCCAGGACAGATGTTAAGAATATGCCAGATTCATTGTTCAATATATATATATGCCCTCAACTGGAAGGATTTAAAACTCTTTGTGTTCTATTTTATCATCTATATAATGATATTTAACCCCAAAGAATTGTTATAAAGAATAAATTGTGTAAGTGGCTTAGCCCTGGTAGCTTGTCCTTGGTGGGGTGGAGACACTTTGTTCAAAGACAGCACGTGTAGGGTGGTAGCAGGTGGTGCTGGTGATCGGCATGGAAACACGGAGTATCCTGGGAGTGGACAGTTGACAACAGGAGAAAGTACTTGCTTGTATCTAATAAATTACCATTAGCAATTGAAAGCTTCCAAGAGAAAGCACAGCAGAGGACAACACAAGGAGAATCTGAGGGTGTTGGCTACACTCGGTAGGCACATAACATACAAGGTGAAGGTGTTGGCTGCATTCGGTAGGCACGTAACATAGAATGTGAGGGTGTTGGCTACACTCGGTAGGCACGTAACATAGAATGTGAGGGTGTTGGCTACACTTGGTAGGCATACAGCATAGAACACGGGGGGTGTTGGCTACACTCTGTCGGCACACAGCGTAGAATGTGAGGGTGTTGGCTACACTTGGTAGGCACGTAACATAGAATGTGAGGGTGTTGGCTACACTTGGTAGGCACACAGCATAGAACACGGGGGTGTTGGCTACACTCTGTCGGCACACAGCGTAGAATGTGAGGGTGTTGGCTACACTCAGTAGGCACATAACATAGAATGTGAAGATGTTGACTGCAATTGGTAGGCACACAGCATAGAACACGAGGGTGTTGGCTACACTCTGTTGGCACACAGTGTAGAATGTGAGGGTATTGGCTACACTCGGTAGGCACACAGCATTGATGTTTGCTTTCTGTTGGCTGAAGAGGGTAGGGAATAGCCACTGCAGTTGTGGTTCTTTGAATGTACTGAGGACTTTTAAGGAAGAATTAAGACACCCAAGGACTTAATTGTAAGATGTAAGAAACTACCCTCTTACTATAGGAAATAATTTGTGGCAAACTACTCTAGGGCTTTTAGTCCACCGCCAGAAGGGATGGAAGCTGACACTGAGAACGAATCTCCAGTCAGGATGAGAATACGGCCATAAAACAAGGAAAAGAGGACAATATCCATATTTAGAACTTATTTAAGATTTTCAGTGCCAATTGAATTTAAAAGTCACATTCTGTACCCAGAAAATGAAGATGATGTGACTGGGTTGGCAAGAAATCTAATAGGTGAGAATACTGCAGCAAGGATATTTGGTGGATATTCATTATTTTATCTGTTTCCTTTATAAGAAAGAATTAAATTTATCATGTGGAAAATTTGTCTCTAGAACAGAACACCGCCCTAATATTGATTTCAGAAAAAAAAAAAATTCCCAGGACTTTAAAAGCTACATATTTACTTAAAAATACGTATATTCTTTAATAAACAATTTCAGTTGTTTAATTGGAAAAACAAGCTCTACATAAATGACCTAAGGCATGTAAATCTAAGTTCCATTGCAAACATTCAATAAATTTTATTAACTGAATAACTATGCAAACCTCAAAGAATATTTTTATATGGAATATTGTGTAGGAATTTCCAAAGTGGTATTAGATTTATAATATCATGCGTATACCTGTCCTCCCTACCACCCCCACCCCTCCGCGCGCGCGCGCACACACGTACACACACACACACACTCACACACAGTTTCTGGAGAAGTGACTAATAATAAATCCTTTAGCGATCAGACAGAACATCAGCTGCATACCCAGTGAGCTGGTGAAATAAACAAAATTTATTAGCTTAAAGCTCACTGCTCTGTTACATATTTCGAATGGGAGGGTATGTTGGGAATTGGGATAACATTTAGACAGAAGATAAGTTTACTTAGTTGAACATATTTTTCAGAAATTTGTAAAAAAATTTGTATTCAAACTTGGTCTAAGTTTAATCTTAAGAGTTCAGAACTATCATGATTTGGGAAAACTTTATTAAATTTAGAATAAAATAGCCATTGGATATAGTTAGAGATCATGAGTCACAAACTTTTACTTTGAAACCTCTTAAGTAAACATAATCAATCTAGTTAAGAATTGAATAAAGCAAGAGAAAAATTAAAGTCTAATCAGAAAACTAGAGAAAAATTTAAGTCTAATCAGATACACTTGTTAGACAGAAAGAAATTATTGATGACTAATTTGAATGAAGAACATGTTCTATCACTACAATAGGTTTCAAAATTTAAATTTTGGACATAATTAGTAACATTTGTACTCAAATAGAAATGAGAAAGTTTAAGGTGATTACAATTACAATTATGCCTTTCATGAGAATGTTTGTAGTTTTCACTTGGGCCATATTTGCCTCATTCAGTCAAGAAAAAGGAAAAGCATAATGTCAATATTTCTGTTGTCACATATAATGAGTTATTCAATTGACTTTTAACTATGTTTTGTGACCTGAATTTTAGCTCTCTAATAATAGTTTGGAATATAGATAGGCTTGAAAAAAGTATTTAACTTTAACTACCTGGGTAAAAATCCCACTTTTTAAAAATTGTTTTTTTTTACCACCTTGAGATATTACCTAACGCCAGTGAGAATAGCCCACATCACAAAGTATCAAAGATGTAGATACTAGCATGGATATGGAGAGAAGGGCACACTTTTACATTGCTGATGGGGCTGAAAATAATACCTTTTTTAGAAGGAAAAACAGAGAATTCTCAAAGAACTCAAATTAGACTTCCCATTTTGTCCTGCAATCCCATTACTAGGCATCTTCTCAAAAGAAAAAAATATTATTTTCTCATAAGGGCATTTGTATTAGACTGTTTATTACAGCTCAATTTACAATGCCAAAATGTGGAAACAGCCTGAACACCCACCAACCCAGTAAAGGATTAACCATCTGTGGTTATACTTATACCACAGTATACCATGGAATACTATTCAGCCATTAAAAAGATAGAAACTTTACATCTTTATATTAACCTGGATGGAGGTAGAGCACATTCTTCTTAGCAAAGCATCACAAGAATGGCGAATCAAGAGTCCAATGTAATCAATTCCAATATGAAAGCAGCAGATGAACTAATACAGGGGGTTGGTAGGGGAATGAGGGAGAGGGGAGGAGAGAGGCAGATGGGAGAGTCACAGTGTATGGCACACCACTTGGGGGTGGGACACAATCAAAAAAGGGACTTTGCCAAACAATCTCAATCAGTGTAACCTAATTTTTTGTACTTTCAAAGAATCCCAAACAATAAAATAAATAAATAGTTTTTTTAAAATTCTAAATTACCTATTAAAAATTAAGTTCAGAAATGAGATAATATTTAAATTTAACCTTTTTTTCTTGCTATAAACAATGTATATCTCTATTTTTGGCCTTACCTAGGATATTTTATTTTTTTACAAAACCAAGAACTTCGTTCTGTGACTTTCATGATCAAGGGCATATTTCTGTCTTAGAGAACTATTGGAATACATTCTTTTTAGTACATGACATGGATCATAGCCTGAAACTGTCACAATTAAATCTAGTTTTAGAAAGGAAATTCTATATGAGGGATATTTAGAAAATACTAGGAGAAATGGGGATGAGAAAGAGAATACTGAAATTGCAATGGAGCAATGGAGCATTTGGCACATGTAGAAATAGAAGTGCTAGTTCAGGATTGTCAATATCCTACAGCCACCAAACCATTGTGTCTGCTTTCCTTCCTTCCTTTCTTTCTTTCTTTCTTTTTTTTTTTTAATTGATCTGCTCTAAATGTATGGGGGCATTAAGCTGTGATGTTGGATGTTTCACAGATGTGTTCTAAACCATTCATTATTCCAGGGAAGAAAGATGTGTTTGAATTTTCTTTGTTAATTTTATTTTTCTTTCTCAGTTTATCTGTCCATGTGTGCCTCTGATGCTACAAGTGGAGTGACCAGTCCTGATCACTATGTAGTCAATTTTTAAAAATTTGTGCCAGGGCAAAGAGAAAAACTAAACAAGTATATATAATCACTATTTTTGTCCCAATCCTTGTGAAATGCTGTGTACTTTACCTTTAGATCTAAATTGTAACTTCTCTGGAGCTTAGACTAGGCTGGTTAGAAATATACAGGTGAAGGATGGCAGCCGAGTAACAGCTTCCTTGCAACTGGGCATGGTGAGTCTGGGGAGAGAAGATGCCAGGCATTTCTGGCTGGTGGGATCTGCCCAGAAACATCCCTTTGGGGACACAGGGAGTCAGCAAGAGACTTCTAGACCACATGAGGAGGACAAAAGCAGTGGAAAACTGGAAAATGTTTGCGTGTGTTCATTTAGTCTAATCCCACTGGCAGCTGTAAGTACAGCAGCAGTGAGATTACAAACTGGAAAGGCCTTACCTGTGAGCTGTTTGGTTTTTTTGGACTTGGCACTCTGTTGAACTAGCTTGGGAGAACTTGGGCAAGAGTGAGGAGGACCTTAAGCATTGTCTAGGGCCCCAGACAGAGCCACTGAGCCAGACAGACCTAATAGTGTTCTGCTGTGGGCCGCGGGGAACCACTGTGGGAAAACTGCCCCGACAAGCTCTGCCCTCAGGGTCACAAAGCAAGAATCAGGTGGGAGCAAGTAATCTAGTGATTGAGCAGCCTAAAGGCAGGACTGAGATGCCTTACAGCCTTGGGTCTCAGGGGCATAGAGTGAGACCAGTTTTGGTACACTGGGTAAGTGGATAGCCACTGCAGGAGTGATCCCAGTGACAAGTACTTTCCTGGGAAAGCTTCAGCTTAGCCAACATTAGCAGTTTAAAGTGACTTTTAAGTGGGCTGAGGAGAGATTTACCCTCTCCACCCCGAGGGGTTTGAAAAATCAGCAGAGGCCTCCAGTCTCCATCTCCTATAGCCATATGAGCATTGCGATTAACATTTCATACCCCAGAAGATCATCTGTTGCCCAGACAATATTCATCAAGATATACACACCACTTTGTTTTTGGTATTGTTTTGTTTTTTAATTTCAACATTTTCCCTATAGATTTTTCTTTTCTTTTTTTTTTCTTTATTTTCTTTCTTCATTTTCTAGTTTAAATATAATTTTCCATTGTTTCCTTTTTCAACAATTAGACCTTCATTTTTGCGAGTGTTTCTACCCCCATTAATTGGTTTTCCCCCCAATTTTATCCTGTAAAGTTTTCTGTTTGCTTGTTTTGGTTTAATTTATAGCATTTTTGTCTTTCTTCTCTACTTGGTGGAGGTGGGGTACTGTGTTCAAACAGGTTGGCAAAGAGCTTCTGACCTTAAGGGAACCAGCCAACCCAGCACACCCAGAGGTTGGGAGTTTTTAAGGTTAGGTAAAAGCACCCTACTGTGCAACTATAGCGCACCTGTCCCCCTCTTTCGGTGCCTCTCTTCTTTTTGTCAATATTCCTTTTACCCACCCCCATCCTTTCTCTTTCTTTCTCTTTCTTTCTTTCTTTCTTTCTTTCTTTCTTTCTTTCTTTCTTTCTTTCTTTCTTTCTTTCTTTCTTTCTTTCTTTCTTTCTTTCTTTTTTTCCTTCTTGTTATTTAATCTTCTCATTCTTCTGGACTTGTACCAAAGGGAGTCATCGAAACCCTAGTCCAGAGGCATGATAATGAAAGAGCAAGAGGAAGTGAAAGGAAAATTAGGGCAAGGAAATAGGTAAAAGAAATCACTCATGAGGAAGAATCATGGCAACATGAAAAACCAGTCCAGAGCACCCCCCCCAACCAGGAACCGTTAGGTAGCTACTGCAGAGGATTCCACCTATAAAGAAATTTTAGAAATGACAGAAAGGGAATTTAGAATACACATGATGAAAAAAATGAAGAAAATGATGGAAACAATGAAGGAAACTGCTGATGAAGTGGAAAATAACCAAAAGGAAATCCAAAATCAGAATCAAATAAGAAATGAATGATATGAAGAATATAGAAAGGATTTAGAAGAGCTGAAGGAACTTAAGCAGTCAATTAGGAAACTTAAAGATGCAATAGAAAGCATCAACAACAGATTAGACCATGCAGAAGAATCTCAGAAGTAGAGAACCAAGCTCTTGAGATAACTCAGATAGTTAAAAAGGCAGAAAAGAAGAGAAAGAAAGCAGAATGTTCACTGACAGAATGATGGGACTTTATCAAGCATTCAAACATACAAGTCATAGGTATCCCAGAAAGGAAAGAAGAATGCCCCAGGGGAATGGAAGCCATACAAGAGAATATTATAAAAGAAAAATTTACAAATACCACCAAAGATTCTGACACACTCCTCAAATTTAACCAAGCTACTCTGAGACACATTGTGATGAACCTGTCCAAAGTCAAGACAAAAGAAAAGACTCTGCAAGCTTCCAGGAGTAAGTGCCAGTTGACCAACAGGGGCAAATCCATCCAGGTGACTGTTGACTTCTCTGATGAAACTTTCCAAGAAAGAAGACAATGGTCATCTATCTTTAATCTACTTAAACAGAATAATTTCCATCCCATAATTCTATATTCCGCTAAGCTGAACTTTAAAATAGATGGAGAAATCAAATCATTTACTGATATACAAACATTGAAGAAGTTTGCTGCAACAAAACCAGATCTACAGGAAATACTTCAACCTGTTCTACACATTGACCATCACAATGGATCAATAGCAAAGTAAGAACTCAGCAATTAAAGGACAGAACCTAACTTCCACACTGATGTAAAAGATAAAACTAAGCAATGGACTCTCACAAAATAAGATGAATAGAATACTACCATACTTATCAATTATCTCAATACATGTTAACGGCTTGAATTCCCACAGAAGAGGCATAGATTGGCTGACTGGATTAAAATACATAAGCTATCCATTTGATGTCTGCAGGAAACCTAGCTTCAAAAGACGAAATAAAACTCTGAGTTAAGGGTTGAAAGACAATTTTTCAGGCAAAATTCAGAAGAAAAGAGGAGTTGCCATTTTATTTTCAGATACATGTGGATTTAAAGCAACTAAAGTCAAAAAAGACAAAGATGGTCACTTTATATTGGTCAAGAGAAAAATACAACAAGAAGATGTTTCAATTCTGAATATTTATGCACCCAATTAAAATGCTCCCAGATTTTTGAAACAGACCCCACTCAGCCTGAGCAATATGATATCCTATAATGCCATAAGAACAGGGGATTTTAACACTCCTCTTACAGAGCTGGACAGATCCTATAAGCAGAAATTAAATAAAGACATAAGGGACTCAAATGAGACCCTAGAACAACTGTGCTTGCTAGATGTGTATAGAACACTCCATCCCCAAGATAAAGAATATACATTCTTCTCATCACACCATGGAACATTCTCCAAAATTGATCATATCCTAGGACACAAAACAAACCTCAACAGAATCAAAAGAAGTGAAATTTTACCTTGTACCTTCTCAGACCACAAGGCACTAAAGGTGGAACTCAACTCTAACAAAAACATTCAACCCCACACAAAGGCATGGAAATTAAACAACCTTCTATTGAATGACAGTTGGGTGCAGGAAGAAATAAAACAGGAAATCATTAACTTCCTTGAGCATAACAATGAATACACAAGCTACCAAAACCTGTGGGATACTGCAAAAGCAGATTTGAGAGGAAAATGTGTCACTTTAGATGCCTACATTTGAAAAATAGGATGACAGTGCATCAAGAAACTCACAAGCCATCTTATGGAATTGGAAAAAGATGAACAATCTAAGCCTAAACCCAGCAGAAGAAAATAAATCTCCAAAATTAAATCAGAGATCAATGTAATTGAAAACAAAAGGATCATTTAGAAAATTAATGAAACAAAGAGTTGTTTTTTTTAAAAAAAATAAATAAAATAGATAAACCTTTGGCCAGACTAATAAGAAAAGTAAAATATCTAGTGTCCTCAATCAGAAATGATAAAGAGGAAATAGCAAATGATGCCACGGAGATACAAGAGATCATCTCTGAATACTACCAGAAACTCTATACCCAGAAATTTGACAATGTGAAGGAAATGGATCAATATTAGGAAAGACACTCTCTCCCTAGACTTAGCCAGGAAGAAATAGAGCTCCTGAACAGACCAATTTCAAGTATTGAGATTAAAGAAACAATAAAAAATCTTCCAACAAAAAAATGCCCTGGTCCAGATGGCTTCATACCATAATTCTATTCAAGGAAGAGCTTATTACCAGACTGAAGAAATTATTCCAAAAAATTGAGGAGAAAGGAATCTTCCCCAACACATTCTACAAAGCAAACATCACCCTGATACCAAAACCAGGAAAAGACCCAACTAAAAAGGAGAATTTCAGATCAATTTCACTAATGAATGTAGATGCAAAAATTCTCAACAAAATTCTAGCCAATAGATTATCACTTATCATCCAAAAAGTCATACATCATGATCAAGTAGGTTTCATCCCAGGGATGCAAGGCGGGTTTAACATACGCAAGTCCATAAATGTTATCCACCATATTGACAAAAGCAAAAAACAAAGACCATATCATCCTCTTAATAGATGCAGGAAGCGCATTCAATAAAATCTAGCATCCTTTCCTAATTAGAACACTGAGGAGTGTAGGCATAGGTGTCACATTTCTGAAACTGATTGAAGCTATCTATGACAAACCCACAGCTAATATTCTACTGAATGGAGTAAAACTGAAAGCTTTTCCTCTTAAAACTGGAACCAGACAAGGTTGTCCTCGGTCACCATTACTATTCAACATAGTCCTGGAAGTTCTAGCCAATACAATTAGGCAAGACAAGGAAATAAAGGGCATCCAAAAGGGAGCAGAGGAGGTCAAACTCTCCCTCTTTGCTGACAATATGATCTTATACTTAGAGAACCCGAAAAACTCAACCACAAGCCTTTGGAATTCATCAAAAAATACAGTAATGTCTGAGTATGTAAAATCAGTGTCCACAAGTCAGTGGTCTTTGTATATGCCAATAACAGTCAAGATGAGAGGCTAATCAAGGACACAACTCCCTTCACCATAGCTTCAAAAAAAAAAAAAAAAGAAAGAAAGAAATACCTAGGAATATACCTAACAAAGGAGGTGGTGAAGGACCTCTATAAAGAAAATTATGAAATCCTAAGAAAGGAAATAGCAGAGGATATTAACAAATGGAAGAACATACTATGCTCATGGCTGGTAAGAATCAACATTGTTAAAATGTCTATACTTCCCAAAGCAATCTACCTATTCAATGCCATCCCTATTAAAATACCAACATTATACTTTCAAGATTTGGAAAAAATGATTCTGGGTGGTGCCTGTGGCTCAAGGAGTAGGGTGCCAGCCCCATATACCAGAGTTTGTGGGTTCAAACCTGACCCTGGCCAAAAACTGCAAAAAAAAAAAAAAAGAGTCTGAGTTTTGTATTGAACCAGAAAAAAACTCCGTATAGCTAAGGCAGTTCTTAGTAATAAAAACAAAGCTGGGGGCATCAGCATACCAGATTTTAGGCTGTACTACAAGCCCATAGTGCTCAAGACAGCACGGAACTGGCACAAAAATAGAGACATAGACGTTTGTAATCAAATAGAAAACCAGGAAATGAAACTATCATCTTACAACCACCTAATCTTCGATAAACCAAACAAGTACAACCTTGGGGGAAAGACTCCCTATTCAATAAATGGTGCTGGGAGAACTGGATATCCATATGTAAAAGACTGAAGCTAGATCCACACCTTTCTCCACTCACAGAAATTGATTCAAGATGGATAAAAGACTTAAATTTAAGGCATAAAACAATACAAATCCTCAAAGAAAGCATAGGAAAAACACTAGAAGATATCGGCCTCGGGAAAGACTTCATGAAGAAGACTGCTGTGGCAATTGCAACAATAACAAAAGTAAACAAATGGGACTTAATTAAACTGAAAAGCTTCTGTACAGCTAAGGAAACAACTAGCAAAGCAAACTTACACAATGGGAAAGTATATTTGCATATTTTGAATCAGACAAAAGCTTAATAACTAAGATCTATAGAGAACTCAAATTAACCCATATGGAAAAAGCCAACAATCCCATGTATCAATAGGCAAGTGACATGAATAGAACCTTCTCAAAAGAAGACAGATGAATGGCTAACAAACATATGAAAAAATGCTCATCATCCCTAATTATTAGAGAAATGCAAATCAAAACCACCCCTACATACCATCTAACCCCAGCAAGAATGGCCCACAACACAAAATCTCAAAACTGCAGATGCTGGCGTGTATGTGGACAAAAGGGAACACTTTTTCACTGCTGGTGGGATTGCAAACTAATATAACCTTTTTTTGAAGGAAGGATGGAGAACCTTCAAAGAACTCAAGCTAGACCTCCCATTTGATCCTGCAATCCTATTACTGGGCATCTACCCAGAAGGAAAAAGATCATTTTATCATAAGGACACTTACACTAGACTGTTTATCACAGCTCAATTTATAATCGCCAAAATGTGGAAATAGCCTCAATGCCCACCAACCCAGGAATGGATTAACAAGCTGTGGTATATGTATACCATGGAATACTATTCAGCCATTTAAAAAATGGAGACTTTACAGCCTTTGTATTAACCTGGATGGAAGTGGGACATATTATTCTTAGTAAAGCATCACAAGAATGGAGAAGCATGAATCCTATGTACCCAATTTTGATATGAGGATAATTAATGACAATTAATGACACGGTGGGGGGGGAAGGGGAGAGCAGAGATAGAAAGAAGGAGGGATAGGTGGGGAAAGGAAGAGCAGAGAGCAGGAAGGAGTGAGGGGGTGGGTCTTGGTGTGTGCCACTCCTTTTGGGGTCAAGACAGGATTGTAAGAGGGACTTTACCTAACAAATGCAATTGATGTAACCTGGTTTCTTGTACCCTCAATGAATCCCCAACAATAAATTAAAAAAAAAAAAAGAAAGAAATATGCAGGAGGAAAATTTTGTAGCTTTCAGTGTGAAGAGCAATATATTATGAGAGATATATTTTATTTTAGAGATATTTTATAGAAATATCTTCATACATGAAAATAAAATGCTAAGTATGTTACACATGACAGGCACTGAATTGTGGTTAATTAGCAGACTAACTGAAAGAATGAAAAAAGGAATGAAGACTGAGGGAGGATTATAGATTGTGAAGAATTATAGTTCAGAAAATATTAGAAATTTACACAGTTTTTGAAATATAGTTTGAGTTTATCAGATTATGTTGTGAAAAAAGAAAGATCATGTAGAAGATCAGCTTCATAGGAAGAAATAGATGTGTCAGCTGTATTTTGCTTTGGAAGTAAGTTGTGAAATAAGAAGGAATTAGCTGAGAGTTGTTAAAAGTTGGAGAGTGAATGACTCAAACGAAAAACAACACAATGGATTTTTTTTTTTTTTAATCTCCAAATTTTACTTAGGGGCAAAGTGCCGAGTAATAAAATTGGGTAGTGATATAATCTTGATACTTGGCTCCTCCAAATTTCCTGTCGAAATTTCATCCCAGTGTTTAAGACAGGGCCTGGTAGAAGGTGTTTGGGTCCTGGGGTTGGCTCTCTTATGAATGGCTTGGTGCCATCCAGCAATAAGGGAATCCTCTGCATTATTCAAGTTCAAGGGAGAGCTGGTTGTTTAAAAGGCCCTGACATGCTCTCTCTCTCTCATTATTTTTCTTGCCATGTAATATACCTGCTCCTCCTTCACCTCTGCCTTGACTGGAAGCTCCCCGAAGCCCTTATCAGCAGCTGATGCTGGTGGCATGTTCCTGCACAGTCTGCAGAACAGTGAGCCTAATAAATCTCTTTCCTTATACATTACTCAGCTTCAGCTATTGTAGCAGGTATTGTTGTTATTTAGGGCAACACAGATGGACTAATACATTAATTCATAATTTTTTTTTTCTCCAAAGGGATCTTAGAGAATTTTCTATTCATTGACTTTACTCCATGGACTGTCATTTCCCACTATTTCAGGGTTATTTCTAGCAGTGTTCATGATGATAATGGTTGTAGAGAGCTGAGAACACCCAAGGGCACAGAACTGATGAATTGATTCAACCACTGAGGCAAAATGAATTTTTCTTCCAAAAGTTCTAAATAATTACCATGAAATTGTCAACACCATCTATTCACTGAGAACACTGAGCAGGGTAAAGGAAGAAACATTTTTTTTTAAGTCGGGATGATCACAGGGACTCTACATAGTCACCGACTAAGAGAAAATTTTTCTTCTGTGCCCCTCTGTTGAAAATGACTAGAGAAATTGTTTGTCTCTGGATACACTTCACAAGAAAGATAATGCCTTTAAGATTTGTATATGTAATAGGAAGCATTTTAGATTGTTAGTGTAATAAGTGTATTTATGGTTTTGTGTGGGACTCTTTAACAGTGCCTATTATGCACAGTGGATGCACAATGGATTTTGATTCATTTTGAATTAGTTTGCACCATTAATCATAGGATCTCACAAAATGTCTAAGAATTTGCTTTTGTCCTTACTTTTACTGAAGTACTAGGAGGTTAAGTGACTCACCGACGATCAGCAGACATGTTAGTGAAGAAGCCAAAAATAGATCCTTAAGATCCTGACTCCAAGTTGTTTATTTCACTGTACTTACTGACTTTACCTTCTGCTTACTCACTTATTGGGCACATTTGCAATAAATATAATCAGCAGTGACACTCCAATTCTTTAAATAGAGGCTTTATATTTGTGGCAGGAGAGAAACAGATTAAATCTGAGGACATGCAGGATATTTTTAACTAAAATCTTATACTAACCAACTGGACTTCATTTAAATTTCAATTTCTGCATTTGTAAAATCTATGCAGCGGTTTCTTAGATATCTTTTAATTTTCACATTCTATTTTTATGGGAAATAATAATCAAGGATTTGGTCATTTTAACTTCATTTGTGAGGTGTGATTTTTTACCTTTTAGATTCTTGATCTAATAGTCTTCTTGATCTTTTATGAGGATTATTATTATTACTATTATTATTTGAGACAGATCTCAATCTGCTGCCCTGGGTACAATGCTGTGGCCTCATGGCTCCCGGAAACCTCAACCTCTTGGGCTGAAGCTATCCTCTTGCCTCAGCCTCCTGAGCAGCTGGGACTACAGGCATCCACCACCTAATTTAGCATCCTTGATACAGAATCAAAATACTTTCATTCCACTATTCCTAGAAGAAGGTATGAATTATTTGCCACATGCCTGTGGAAATCTCAGGTCCTCTTTGAGAATTAAATCTCATGAGAGATCTTATTTGTATTGTTCATATATATATGAACAAACATATATATGTGTGTATATATATATATATATATTTATATCCTGGAATAATATCTAGTATAATAACTTAAAAAAGATTTGTTATATTTATGAATTCATTGGGAAAAAATTAGTTGTAGGGCTCTGCCCCACACAGTCTCAGGATACTGCTGGCATAATGCCTATAATAAAATTATAAGACATATAACAAAATTATTAGATGATGGTAAATATTTATCACCCATCTTGAGTTAGAGTCCCAGGCCCCAGAAATTATCTTCTTTAATTCATTGTGGTTTTAGTTCTTACATAAGTTACCATCACAGTTCTAATTAAAATGCCTGCACCTCTAATTTTGATCTTATAGATCTGTATACTTTGAAAAACTGAGAAATTGGTTCACATATACTAGTTTGTACATCTGTATAGTTTCTGAATCTGATTTTTTTTTTTTTGAGACAGAGTCTCACTATATCACCCTCAGTAGAGTGCTGTGGCGTCACAGCTAAGAGCAACCACAAACTCGTGGGCTTAAGCAATTCTCTTGCTTCAGCCTCCCAAGTATCGGAGACTGCAGGCGCCCACCACAATGCCTGGCAATTTTTGTTGTTGTTGTTGTTATCGTTGTTTAGCAGGCCTGGGCTTGGGTGTATGTGGCTGGTGCCTTAATCACTGAGTTACGGGTGCTGAGCCCTGAATTTGATTTTTATAATTACTAAAATTCTGATTTCTTCTGATGCTTATTTCTACTTTTCTTAGATCTCTGTTTCTTTCTATTTAAATTTAAACAGTTTTTTTTTTTTTTTTTTTAAATTTGGAAGGAAGAATTATTTGGACCTGCCGCATAGCTCAGAATGTTAGTTCAGCCCATGGTATCATACCAGGGTCTTGGACACAAATCTTGTCTCCTGGCCAAACATCTCTTGAGAATGTCAAAACTTTCCCTCTAGAGATAAAAATCTCAGCTTGGTAGAGACAACTGTCTCCTTAGTAGGTGTTTTCCAGGGTCAGAAAAATTCTCCTTGACATCTTAGAAACCTCAAATTCCCTCTGTCCGTGTGCCATCTCCCTGATCCTGCTGTGCCCCGTGTCTAGGGCTCTTACTAGTTTCAAAGGAGAGAGAAGATGGGTGACCAGAGACATCGGTCACCAGGTTGTCTCAGAAAGAAGGAAGAATTTTAGATTAAGAAAAAAAAAAAAGAAACATAGCTCAGTAGCTCAGGTATAATTCTGAAGAAAAAGTGTCAGAACCCACCAGAGAGTCCTTGGGAGGAAACTGGAGCAGAACAAGAAAGAGAATGATATTGGCAGAGATGAAGCCGTCAGCAACGCAGAGCCTGGAGAACGGGGTAGGTGGGGAGGTTTCTTTCTCCCGGCCTCACATCTCTGGCAGTGACTCCTGAGCTGCGGGAGAGCCTTTCTACCCTCGTGAGCACAAAAGTGGTTGCTGCCAATGAACTGGGAGATTTTGAGGAAAAAGCACCAGATTGCCATCCCCCTTTGAGTGATTCTCATTGCCATGGACCCCAAGCCAAGACAAGAGGCAGCATATTGCGTCTCCACCCACCCTGTGCCTTTGCCCTCCCCAGGGAGTTTCCCCCTCCAAGTTTTCCTTTTTTTTTTTTTTCCAAATTAATATGAGGGTACAAGTTTTTAGGTTCATTGTTCTCACTTCCAAGGTAAAGTTCAAGTTATAGGAGAGCCCCTCATCCAAGGGGCATGCTGAATACCCTCACACTGTGCACAGTAGGTGAGATCCCACCAAATGCCTTCCCTCCTCCTGCCAATCACCATCCCTCATACCCCTCCCCTCTCTCTCTCCTCACTGTTACCCCTTGCTAGACTATATTTGTGTTTTATCTTTCCTATGAGCATGTAAGTGTTTACATATTGGTTTCATATTAGTATTGAGTACATTGGATACTTTTCTCCCCATTCTTAAGATACTTTACTAAGAAGATTGTGTTTCAACTCTAACCAGGTAAATATAAAAAATGTAAAGTTTCCACCTTTTTATGGCTGCATAGTAAGCACTCCATGGTATACACATACCACAGTTTGTTAATACATTTGTGGGTTGATGGGCATTTGGGTTGCTTCCACAACTTGGCAATTATAAATTGAGTTGCATAAACATTCTGGTACAAATGTATTTATGGTAAAATGATTTTTTTTTCTTCTTGGTGGATACCTAATAATGGGATTTCAGGATCAAATGTAAGGTCAACTTTAAGTTCTTTGAGAATTCTCCATACTTTTTCTATGTTGCTCATTCCCACAGAAACATTTCTCAACTTTGGCCCAGCCTGTGGGAGCCTTGGGGGCCAATGAATCCTGCGGAATCTGTGACCCCAGAGCCTGGACATTCTGAGTGGTAGGCTGCCTTCCAGAGGGAAGGAAAGAGAAGACTAGAGTGCTAGCTGTCTTTCACTCAGACTCTGTCCCTTCTGTGTCCCTCCCCTGTGCTGTCTGCTAAAAGGAGCAACTGAGCAGGGCCTCTCAGGAGCAGTTGCTTCCTTCTGTAGAGGCATTCACTACAGCAATGCTTCCATGGAAGGTGGGGCTCAAACCTTTCCTCTTAAAAACCTGCAGCCAACTCAGGGGTGCTCCCAGTGTGAGCTCCCTGCTCATCGGCACTCTCCAGTGCTGCTTGGACAGCTGCTCCATCAGAGCAGGGCACACCATGAGGCAGAGGGACAGCAGATCTGCTGAAGCACCCCTCAGGCAACTTGGAGTGGCATATTGCTCCATAGCACAGTCAGGAACTGATCTTCGGGGACTCAGGGACAGGCCTACAGGCCATATCTCACACCCATAGGACTTGGTCATGTTACTCAGGGGCAAAGAGGGATTTGTGAACTCATCTTGGGAAGCCAGGGACTTCCCCTGGCAGAGCTGAGATGAGAGTGCAGAGTATATTTGAGGGGCAGCACACCCCTACAGCACTCCAACCCCCACCACATGCTCCCCTACCTGAGGAAGGCTGGGCTCTTGGCTAGGGCAAGATTGTGGACACAGAAGCTCCCAGCCCTCACCACCACCACTGGGGAGCTCAGCCAGTCTGGGCCCTTGCCTGCTAGCAGATGCCAGAAACAAACCATAGAGCAGGGAAGGAGGGAAAAAGTGAAACCCACTCCTGATAGCCACATTGTGAATCTCAAAGGCCAGCAAAACCATGAAAAAACGCTCCAGGGACATGCAGGGAAAAATCACCTGGCAAAAATCACCAGGGAAATGCAAATTAAAACTACAATGATATGTCATCTCACCCCTGTTAGAATGGCTTTTACTCAGAAGTTCAATAACAATAGATGCTGGCTATTGTTATAGCTTTCAAATTGCTTCTTTCAGCAGCCAGCACAGAGGAGGGACACAGAAGGGACAATAGATGCTTGCTAGTTGTCTCTAGCAAGCTTGGATGTTTATCTCTGGTGGGCAAGTTTTGACATTCTCAAGATATTTTTGCCAGGAGACAAGATTTGTGTCCAAAAAGAGAAAAGGCAGCCTTAGGAACTGTTGGTGGGACTGTAAAGTGGTACCAGCTCTTTGTCAGTTCCTCTGTGGAAGTTCACATGGAGATACCTCAAAGACCAACATTTGATCCTGATCCAGCTATATACCATTACTGCAGCTCTGGGTATTCACCCAAAGGCAAAGAAGTCATTTTGTCAAAAAGACCCGTGAACTCAAATGCTTACTGCAGCACAATTCATAATTGCAAAGATGTGGACTCAACCTAAGTGCCTATCAGTTCATGAGTGCATTTAAAAAAAATGTGGTATATGTATGCCATTGAGTACTACTCAGCCCTAAAAAGGATGAAGTAAAGCCCTTTGCAACAATTTGGATGGTATTGGAGATCATTGTCATAATGAAGTATGTAAGAATGGGAAAACATCACATGTACTCACTATGAAATTGGAACTAACTGATGAGCACACGTGAGCACAGAGGGAAGGAAAGCTCGGTGGAAATCAAGGGGAAGGTGGAGAGGGGGCCAGGGTGAAAAACCTACCTAATGTGTGCAATGAACACTATTTGGGGGTGGATTCCCTGACTGCCATGAATCACGTATTACAAAAGCAGTCCATGTAACCAAAAACATGTGCCCCCCTGAATATTTTGAAATTATAAAAAAACTAAAAAATAATAATTAATAAAATATTGTGTGCCACAGGGAAAATAAATATTTCCTTACTTTGGTTCCTAAAGTGAGGTAATTTTCACACTGATGCTGCCTTTTGTTACCTTTTAGTTCTCTGCACCCAAACTTTTCTTTGATATTCCATTACTTTTACAATGTAAGGATATGATGTTTCTTTTTGTGATTTTTAGCTCCATTTTTACCCTTTTGAACATTTCTATTGCAATGACATTCTGGTTACATTCTATAAATCGGGGCCATTAGTAGCAATCAGAACGGATAAGATGTGTATTTCCACATCTGGTGGTCAATGCAATATTATCTTTTTCAAACTTTTTACTTTTAATTCTCCTCACTTTTATATTTAAAGACTTTTTTAAAGTCTATTGGAGAAATGCTTTATGATATTGCTCTTGACAAGGACCTAAAACACAGGCAACCAAAGCAAACATGGACAAGTGGAACCACATAAAGCTAAAACATTCTGTACAGCCAAGGAAACAACAACGTGAAGAGAAAACACACAAAATGGAAGAAATTTTTTTTTTTTTTTAGGAATTGCATTAAAATTATATATTGCTTTGTTTAGTATAGACATTTTAACAATGTTGATTCTTCCCAGCCATGAGCATGGTATGTTTTTCCATTTGTTAACATCTTCAGTGATTTCTTTTCTTAAAGTTTCATAGTTCTCTTTATAGAGATCTTTCACGTCATTTGTTAGCTATACTCCCAAATATTTCATCTTCTTTGACACTACTGTGAAAGGAATAGAGTCCTTTACTGTTTTTTCGGCTTGGTTATTTTTGGTATATATAAAGGCTACAGATTTATGGGTGTTGATTTTGTAGCCTGAGATATTGCTGTATTCCTTGATCACTTCTAAAAGTTTTATAGTAGAATCCCTAGTGTTTTCCAGATATATGATCATATCATCTGCGAAGAGTGAAAGTTTGATCTCTTCTGACCCTATGTGGATACCCTTGATCGCCTTTTCTTCCCTAATTGCAATGGCTAAAACTTCCATTACAATGTTAAAGAGCAATGGAGACAATGGGCAACCTTGCCTGGTTCCTGATCTAAGTGGAACCGATTTCAGTTTAATTTCATTCAATACGATATTGGCTGCGGGTTTGCTTTAGATGGCCTCTATTAGTTTAAGAAATGTCCCTTCTATACCAATTTTCTGGGTTTTTTTTGATATCTAATAATTTATTAAGCATTTATTATGTGATAGGCATTGTGTTGATACTATATAGATTCTAAATACATTAGCTAGTTAAATCATCACAGCACTTGATGAGTTAGATGTCATTTCTATCATTATACAAATGAGTTAACTGAGTCAAGCATCTTATGTTGCCAAGAGAGCCCTAGGTCCCCCAGCCAGTAAGTAATAAAAATCAGACTCCAACCCTGATTCTAAAGCCTGGGGTTCATGGCCAACACAAGGTGATCCCCAAGTTGCCTGATGAGAGCACACACTTGGGTACTTAATGAAAAACACAAATTTCTAGGCCTTTGCTCCTGGATTCTGATATAGTAGGTTGGGCATAAAGCCCGATATACAAATTTTTAGCAAGCATTGGACAAATATCAGATCAGTAAAGGAAACCCATACTTTACATTGAGGTTAATTTCAACTTTTCAAATTTACCTTATAGCTGAGAGGCTGGCAAGCTTTTTCTGTAAAGGGCTAAATAGTAAACATTTTAGACATTGCAGGCCCAACAGTTCCTGTTGCAAACACTCATCTGTGCTCTCGGAGTTGGAAAGGAGCCACAGGAAATATGTTAACAAATGAGTATGGCTAGGTTCCCACAGAACACTATGGATACTGAAATATGAATTTCACATAATATTCATGTGGCATAAAATAGTATTATTCTTTTGAATTTTTTAACCATTAAAACTGTACAAGTATTCCTATGTCGTATATCATACAAAGACAGGTATACAGAAAATTCAGCTTTGGGGGTACTTTTGAACATATCTGTTTTAGCCAACTTTCTCTTAGACGTTCACTCTGAGTAAGTGTTGACAGAAAAAAAAAATTTTTATTGTTAAATCATAGCTGTGTACAGCTATGTGCAATCAAGGGGTACAATGTGCAGGTTTCATATACAATCTGAAATATTCTCATCAAACTCTTCAACGTAGCCTTCATGGCATTTTCTTAGTTATTATATATAGACATTTGTATTCTGCATTAGTAAGTTTTGCCTGTACCTATTCTAAGATGCACCGTAGGTGTGGCCCCACCCATTACCCTCCCTCCACCGTAACCTCCCCCTCCCTTCCCCTTCCTTGGCCCTTTCCCCATATTCTTGTGCCATAGTTGGGTTATAGCCTTCATATGAAAGCTATAAATTAGCTTCATAGTAGGGCTGAGTACATTGGATACCTTTTCGTCCATTCCTGAGATACTTTGCTAAGAAGAATTATGTTCCAGCTCCATCCATGTAAACATGAAAGGGATCGAATGGCAGGTCTATTTTCAGGTCTCTTAAATATTCTCCAAACATTCTTCCAGAAGGAACGTATTAGTGTGCATTCCCACCAGCAGTGTAGAAGTGTGCCCTTTTCTCCACATCCACGCCAACATCTCTGGTTTTGGGATTTTGTTATATGGGCTACTCTTACTCGGGTTAGGTGATATCTCAAAGTAGTTTTGATTTGCATTTCTCTGATGATTAAGAATGATGAGCTTTTTTTCAGGTGTTTGTAGATCATGCATCTGTCTTCTTTAGAGAAATTTCTCTTCAAGTCCCTTGCCCACCCTGAGATGGGATCACTTGTTCTTTTCTTGCTAATACGTTTGCGTTCTCTGTGGATTCTGGTTATTAAACCTTTCTCGGAGGTATAACCTGCAAATATTTTTCTCCCTTTCTGAGGGCTGTCTGCTTGCTTTACTTACTATGTTCTTGGCTGTGCAGAAGCTTTTTAGTTTGATCAGGTCCCAGTAATGTATTTTTGATACTGCTTCAATTGCACAGGGCGTCCTCCTCATAAAATATTCACCCAGGCCGATTCCTTCAAGAGTTTTCCCTGCACTTTCTTCAAATATTTTTATAGTTTCATGTCTTAAATTTAAATCTTTTATCCAGTGAGAGTCTATCTTAGTTAATGGTGAAAGTTGTGGGTCCAGTTTCAGTCTTTTACAGATGGCCACTCAGTTCACCCAGCACTATTTGTTAAATAGGGAATCTTTTCCCCATTGAATGTTTTTAATTGGCTTGTCAAAGATCAAATAATGGAAAAAAAAAAAAAAAGATCAAGTAATGGTAAATAGCTGGATTCATCTCTTGGTTCTCCATTCTGTTCCAGACATCTACTTCTCTGTTTTTGTGCCAGTACTATGCTGTTTTGATCACTATCGATTTATAGTACAGTCTCAGGTCTGGTAGCATGATTCCTCCTGCTGTGTTTTTATTGCTGAGTAATACTTTGGCTATTCGAGGTTTTTTCTGATTCCATATAAAATGAAGTATTATTTTTTTCAAGATCTTTAAAATATAACAATGGAGCTTTAATAGGAATTGCATTAAAAATATATATTTCTTTGGGTAGTATAGACATTTTAACAATGTTGATTCTTCCCAGCCGTAAGCATGGTATGTTTTTCCATTTGTTAACATCATCAGCTATTTCTTTTCTTAAAGTTCATAGTTCTCTTTGTAGAGATCTTTCACATCCTTTGTATACTCCCAAATATTTCATCTTCTTTGGCACTACTGTGAAAGGAATAGAGTCCTTGACTGCTTTTTGGCTTGGTTATGGTTGATATATATAAAAGCTACAGATTTATGGGTGTTGATTTTGTAGCCTGAGACATTGTTGTATTCCTTGATCACTTCTAAAAGTTTTGTAGTAGAATCCCTAGGGTTTTCCAGATATACATTCATATCATCTGCGAAGAGTGAAAGTTTGATCTCTTCTGACCCTATGTGGATACTCTTGATCGCCTTTTCTTCCCTAATTGTAATGGCTAAAACTACCACAGCAATGTTTTTTTTTTTTTTTTTTTTTCTAATTTCTTTTTTTTTTTTCATTGTTGGGGATTCATTGAGGGTACAATAAGCCAGGTTACACTGATTGCAATTGTTAGGTAAAGTCCCTCTTGCAATCATGTCTTGCCCCCATAAAGTGTGACACACACCAAGGCCCCACCCCCCTCCCTCCGTCCCTCTTTCTGCTTCCCCCCCATAACCTTAATTGTCATTAATTGTCCTCATACGAACATTGAGTACATAGGATTCATGCTTCTCCATTCTTGTGATGCTTTACTAAGAATAACGTCTTCCACTTCCATCCAGGTTAATACGAAGGATGTAAAGTCTCCATTTTTTTAAGTGGCTGAATAGTATTCCATGGTATACATATACCACAGCTTGTTAATCCATTCCTGGGTTGGTGGGCATTTAGGCTGTTTCCACATTCTGGCGATTGTAAATTGAGCTGCAATAAACAGTCTAGTACAAGTGTCCTTATGATAAAAGGATTTCTTTCCTTCTGGGTAGATGCCCAGTAATGGGATTGCAGGATCAAATGGGAGGTCTAGCTTGAGTGCTTTGAGGTTTCTCCATACTTCCTTCCAGAAAGGTTGTACTAGTTTGCAGTCCCACCAGCAGTGTAAAAGTGCTCCCTTCTCTCCACATCCACACCAGCATCTGCAGTTTTGAGATTTTGTGATGTGGGCCATTCTCACCGGGGTTGATGAGATGATATCTGAGATGATATCTCAGGGTTGTTTTGATTTGCATTTCTCTAATATATAGAGATGATGAACATTTTTTCATGTGTTCGTTAGCCATTCGTCTGTCATCTTTAGAGAAAGTTCTATTCATGTCTCTTGCCCATTGATATATGGGATTGTTGGCTTTTTTCATGTGGATTAATTTGAGTTCTCTATAGATCCTAGTAATCAAGCTTTTGTCTAATTGAAAATATGCTAATATCCTTTCCCATTGTGTAGGTTGTCTCTTTGATTTGGTTGTTGTCTCCTTGTCTGTACAGAAGCTTTTCAGTTTAATGAAGTCCCATTTGTTTATTTTTTTTGTTGTTGCAATTGCCATGGCAGTCTTCTTCATGAAATCTTTCCCCAGGCCAATATCTTCCGGTGTTTTTCCTATGCTTTCTTTGAGGATTTTTATTGTTTCATGCCTTAAATTTAAGTCCTTTATCCATCTTGAATCAATTTTTGTGAGTGGGGAAAGGTGTGGGTCCAGTTTCAGTCTTTTACATGTAGACATCCAGGTCTCCCGACACCATTTATTGAATAAGGAGTCTTTCCCCCATATATGTTCTTGTTTGGTTTATTGAAGATTAGGTGGATGTAAGACGTTAGTTTCATTTCTTGATTTTCAATTCGATTCCAAGTGTCTATGTCTCTGTATTTGTGCCAGTACCATGCTGTCTTGAGCACTATGGCTTTGTAGTACAGACTAAAATCTGGTATGCTGATGCCCCCAGCTTTATTTTTATTACTAAGAACTGCCTTAGCTATACGGGGTTTTTTCCGGTTCCATACAAAATGCAGAATCATTGTTTCCAAATCTTGAAAGTACGATGTTGGTATTTTGATAGGAATGACATTGATTAGGTAGATTGCTTTGGGAAGTATAGACATTTTAACAATGTTGATTCTTCCCATCCATGAGCATGGTATGTTCTTCCATAACTCTCTAGTAACCTCAATCAGAAATGATAAAAGGGAAATAACAACTGATCCCACAGAGATACAAGAGATCATCTCTGAATACTACCAGAAACTCTATGCCCAGAAATTTGACAATGTGAAGGAAATGGATCAATATTTGGAATCACACACCCTCTCCCTAGACTCAGCCAGGAAGAAATAGAGCTCCTGAACAGACCAATTTCAAGCACTGAGTTCAAAGAAACAATAAAAAATCTTCTAACCAAAAAATGCCCCGGTCCAGATGGCTTCACACCAGAATTCTATCAAACCTTCAAGGAAGAGCTTATTCCTGTACTGCAGAAATTATTCCAAAAAATTGAGGAAGAAGGAATCTTTCCCAACACATTCTATGAAGCAACCATCACCCTGATACCAAAACCAGGAAAAGACCCAAACAAAAAAGAGAATTTCAGACCAATCTCACTCATGAATATAGATGCAAAAATTCTCAACAAAATCCTAGCCAATAGATTACAGCTTATCATCAAAAAATTCATTCATCATGATCAAGTAGGCTTCATCCCAGGGATGCAAGGCTGGTTTAACATATGCAAGTCCATAAACATTATCCACCATATTAACAGAGGCAAAAATAAAGATCACATGATCCTCTCAATAGATGCAGAAAAAGCATTTGATAAAATCCAGCATCCTTTTCTAATTAGAACACTGAAGAGTACAGGCATCGGTGGCACATTTCTAAAACTGATTGAAGCTATCTATGACAAACCCACAGCCAATATTTTCTGAATGGAGTAAAACTAAAAGCTTTTCCTCTTAGAACTGGAACCAGACAAGGTTGTCCTCTGTCACCTTTACTATTCAACATAGTGCTGGAAGTTCTAGCCAATACAATTAGGCAAGACAAGGAAATAAAGGGAATCCAAATGGGAGCAGAGGAGGTCAAACTCTCCCTCTTTGCTGACGACATGATCTTATACTTAGAGAACCCCAAAGACTCAACCACAAGACTCCTAGAAGTCATCAAAAAATACAGTAATGTTTCAGGATATAAAATCAATGTCCACAAGTCAGTAGCCTTTGTATACACCAATAACAGTCAAGATGAGAGGATAATTAAGGACACAACTCCCTTCACAATAGTTTCAAAGAAAATGAAATACCTAATGAAGGAGGTGAAGGACCTGTATAAGGAAAACTATGAAATCCTCCGAAAGCAAATAGCAGAGGATATTAACAAATGGAAGAACATACCACTGCAATGTTAAAGAGCAATGGAGACAATGGGCAACCTTGCCTGGTTCCTCATCTAAATGGAAATGATTTAAATTTAACTCCATTCAATATGATATTGGCTGCGGGTTTGCTGTAGATGGCCTCTATCAGTTTAAGAAATGTCCCTTTTAGTCCCAGCTGCTCGGGAGGCTGAGGCAAGAGAATCGCGTAAGCCCAAGAGTTAGAGGTTGCTGTGAGCCGTGTCACGCCACGGCACTCTACCCGAGGGTGGTACAGTGAGACTCTGTCTCTACAAAAAAAAAAAAAAAAAAGAAATGTCCCTTTTATACCAATTTTCTTTTTTTTTCAACTTTTTTTTTTTATTATTGTTGGGGATTCTTTGAGGGTACAATAAGCCAGGTTACACTGATTGCACTGTTAGGCAAAGTCCCTCTTGCAATCATGTCTTGCCCCCATAAAGTGTGACACACACCAAGGCCCCAGCCCTCCCTCCATCCCTCTTTCTGCTTTTCCTCCCCCCCATAACCTTAATTGTCATTAATTGTCCTCATATCAAAATTGAGTACATAGGATTCATGCTTCTCCATTCTTGTGATGCTTTACTAAGAATAATGTCTTCCACTTCCATCCAGGTTAATACGAAGGATGTAAAGTCTCCATTTTTTTTAATAGCTGACTAGTATTCCATGGTAAACATATACCACAGCTTGTTAATCCATTCCTGGGTCGGTGGGCATTTAGGCTGTTTCCACATTTTGGCGATTGTAAATTGAGCTGCAATAAACAGTCTAGTACAAGTGTCCTTATGATAAAAGGATTTTTTTCCTTCTGGGTAGATGCCCAGTAATGGGATTGAAGAGTCAAATGGGAGGTCTAGCTTGAGTGCTTTGAGGTTTCTCCATACTTCCTTCCAGAAAGGTTGTACTAGTTTGCAGTCCCACCAGCAGTGTAAAAGTGTTCCCTTCTCTCCACATCCACGCCAGCATCTGCACTTTTGAGATTTTGTGATGTGGGCTATTCTCATTGCGGTTAGATGATATCTCAGGGTTGTTTTGATTTGCATTTCTCTAATATATAGAGATGATGAACATTTTTCATATGTTTGTTAGCCATTCGTCTGTCTTCTTTAGAGAAGGTTCTATTCATGTCTCTTGCCCATTGATATATGGGATTGTTGGCTTTTTTCATGTGGATTAATTTGAGTTCTCTATAGATCCTAGTTATCAAGCTTTTGTCTGATTGAAAATATGCAAATATCCTTTCCCATTGTGTAGGTTGTCTCTTTGCTTTGGTTGTTGTCTCCTTAGCTGTACAGAAGCTTTTCAGTTTAATGAAGTCCCATTTGTTTATTTTTGTTGTTGCTGCAATTGCCATGCAATCTTCTTCATGAAGTCTTTCCCCAGGCCGATATCTCCCAGTGTTTTTCCTGTGCTTTCTTTGAGGATTTTTATTGTTTCATGCCTTGAATTTAAGTCCTTTATCCATCTTCAATCAATTTTTGTGAGTGGGGAAAGGTGTGGGTCCAGTTTCAGTCTTTTACATGTAGACATCCAGTTTTCCCAACACCATTTATTGAATAGGGAGTCTTTCCCCCAAGGTATGTTCTTGTTTGGTTTATCAAAGATTAGGTGGTTGTAAGATGTTAGTTTCATTTCTTGGTTTTCAATTTGATTCCAAGTGTCTATGTCTCTATCTTTGTGCCAGTACCATGCTGTCTTGACCACTATGGCTTTGTAGTACAGACTAAAATCTGGTATGCTGATGCCCCCAGCTTTATTTTTATTACTAAGAACTGCCTTAGCTATATGGGTTTTTTTCAGGTTCCATACAAAACGCAGAATCATTGTTTCCAAATCTTGAAAGTATGACGTTGGTATTTTGAAAGGAATGGCGTTGAATAGTTAGGTTGCTTTGGGAAGTATAGACATTTTAACAGTGTTGATTCTTCCCATCCATGAGCATGGTATGTTCTTCTATTTGTCAATATCCTCTGCTATTTCCTTTTAAGGGTTTCATAATTTTCTTTATAGAGGTCCTTCACCTCCTTCGTTAGGTATATTCCTAGGTATTTCATTTTCTTTGAAACTATTGTGAAGGGAGTTGTGTCCTTAATTAGCTTCTCATCTTGACTGTTATTGGTGTATACAAAGGCTACTGACTTGTGGACATCGATTTTATATCCTGAAACATTACTGTATTTTTTGATGACTTCTAGGAGTCTTGTGGTTGAGTCTTTGGGGTTCTCTAAGTATAAGATCATGTCGTCAGCAAAGAGGGAGAGTTTGACCTCCTCTGCTCCCATTTGGATTCCCTTTATTTCCTTGTCTTGCCTAATTGTATTAGCTAGAACTTCCAGCACTATGTTGAATAGTAAAGGTGACAGAGGACAACCTTGTCTGGTTCCAGTTCTAAGAGGAAAATCTTTGAGTTTTACTCCATTCAGTAAAATATTGGCTGTGGGTTTGTCATAGATAGCTTCAATCAGTTTCAGAAATGTGCCACCAATGCCTCTACTCTTCAGTGGTCTAATTAGAAAAGGATGCTGGATTTTATCAAATGCTTTTTCTGCATCTATTGAGAGGATCATGTGATCTTTATATTTGCCTCTGTTAATATGGTGTATAACGTTTATGGACTTTCATATGTCAAACCAGCCTTGCATCCCTGGGATGAGACCCACTTGATCATGATGAATGACTTTTTTGATGATAAGCTGTAATCTATTGTCTAGGATTTTGTTGATTATTTTTGCATCTATATTCATGAGTGAGATTGATCTGAAATGCTCCTTTTTAGTTGGGTCTTTTCCTGGTTTTGGTATCAGGGTGATGTTTGCTTCATAGAATGTGTTGGGAAAGATTCCTTCTTCCTCAATTTTTTGGAATAATT
Organism: Nycticebus coucang; assembly: GCF_027406575.1. Classification (NCBI taxonomy): domain Eukaryota; kingdom Metazoa; phylum Chordata; class Mammalia; order Primates; family Lorisidae; genus Nycticebus; species Nycticebus coucang. Next base: position 48,053,920 of record NC_069782.1, read on the forward strand.
TCTGCAGTACAGGAATAAGCTCTTCCTTGAAGGTTTGATAGAATTCTGGTGTGAAGCCATCTGGACCAGGGCATTTTGTGGTTGGAAGCTTCTTTATTGTTTCTTTAATCTCAGTGCTTGAAATTGGTCTGTTCATGACCTCTATTTTTTCCTGGCCAAGTCTAGGGAGAGGGTTTGATTCCAAATATTGATCCATTTCCTTCACATTGTCAAATTTCTGGGCATAGAGTTTCTGGTGGTATTCAGAGATGATCTCTTGTATCTCTGTGGGATCAGTTGTTATTTCCCCTTTATTATTTCTGATTGAGATTACTAGAGATTTTACTTTTCTATTTCTCGTTAGTCTGGCCAATGGTTTATATATTTTATTTATTTTTTCAAAAACCAACTCCTTGATTCATTAATTTTGTGAATGATTCTTTTGTTTTCAATTTCATTGATCTCTGATTTGATTTTGGATATTTCTTTTCTTCTACTGAGTTCAGGCTTAGATTGTTCTTCTTTTTCCAATTCCATAAAATGGCTTGTGAGATTGTTGATGCGCTCTCTTTCTGTTTTTCAAATGTAGGCATCTCAAGTGATAAATTTTCCTCTCAAAACTGCTTTTGCAGTATCCCGCAGGTTTTGGTAGCTTGTGTCTTCATTGTTGTTATGCTCAAGGAAGTTAATTATTTCCTGTTTTATTTCTTCCTGCACCCATCTGTTATTCAACAGAAGATTGTTTAATTTCTATGCCTTTGTGCTGGGTCGAGTGTTTTTGTTAGAGTTGAGTTCCACCTTTAGTGCCTTATGGTCTGAGAAGATACAAGGTAAAATTTCAGTTCTTTTGATTCTGTTGATATTTGTTTTGTGTCCCAGGATATGATCAATTTTGGAGAATGTTCCATGGGATGATGAGAATATTCTTTATCTTTGGGCTGGAGTGTTCTATATGCGTCTATCAAGCACAGTTGTTCTAGGGTCTCATTTAAATCTCTTATATCTTTGTTTAATTTCTGTTTAGAGGATCTGTCCATCTTTGTAAGGGGAGTGTTAAAGTCCCCTGCTATTATGGTATTATCAGATATCATATTGCTCAGACTGAGTAAGGTCTGTTTCAAGAATCTGGGAGCATTTAAATTGGGTGCATAAATATTTAGAATTGAAACGTCTTCTTGTTATATTTTTCCCTTGACCAATATAAAGTGACCATCTTTGTCTTTTTTGATTTTAGTTGCTTTAAATCCACATGTATCTGAAAATAAGGTGGCAACTCCTCTTTTCTTCTGAATTCCATTTGCCTGAAAAATTGTCTTCCAACCCTTGACTTGGAGTTTTAATTTGTCTTTTGAAGCCAGGTGTGTTTCTTACCTACAGCAAATGGATGGCTTGTGTTTTTCAATCCAGTCAGCCAATCTATGTCTCTTCAGTGGTGAATTCGAGCCATTAACATTTATTGAGATAATTGATAAGTGTTGTAGTATTCTATTCGTCTTATTTTGTGAGAGTCCATTGCTTAGTTTTATCTTTTGCGTCAGTGTGGAAGTTATGTTCTGTCCTTTAATTTCTGAGTTCTCACTTTCCTGCTGATCCATTGTGATGGTCAGTGTGTAGAACAGGTTGAAGTATTTCCTGTAGAGCTGGTCTTGTTGTGGCGAATTTCCTCAATGTTTGTATATCCATAAATGATTTGATTTCTCCGTCAATTTTAAAGCTTAGCTTAGCAGGGTACAGAATTCTGGGCTGGAAATTGTTCTGTTTAAGTAGATTAAAGGTAGATGACCATTTTCTTCTTGCTTGGAAAGTTTCATTAGAGAAGTCTGCGGATGGATTTGCCCCTGTAGGTCAACTGGTGCTTACTCCTGGCAGCTTGCAGAATCTTTTCTTTTGTCTTGACTTTGGACAGGTTCATCACAATGTGTCTTGGAGAAGCTCCGTTAGAGTTGAGGCGACCTGGGGTCCGATATCCCTCTGAAAGCAGTGTGTCAGAATCTTTGGTGATATTTGGGAAATTTTCTTTTATAATATTCTCTAGTATGGCTTCCATTCCTCTGGGGGCATTCTTCTTCTCCTTCTGGTATTCCTATAACTCGTATGTTGGAATGCTTCATAAAGTCCCATAATTCTGACAGTGAATGTTCTGCTTTCTCTCTCTTCTTTTCTGCCTCTTTTACTATCTGAGTTATCTCAAGAACTTTGTCTTCTACCTCTGAAATTCTTTCTTCTGCATGGTCTAACCTGTTGCTGATACTTTCCATTGCATCCTTAAGTTCCCTAATTGACTATTTCAGTTCCTTCAGCTCTGCTATATCCTTTCTATATTCTTTATATCGTTCATCTCTTATTTGATTCTGTTTTTGGATTTCCTTTTGGTTATTTTCCACTTTATTAGCAGATTCCTTCATTGTTTCCATCATTTCTTTCATTGTTTTCATCATGTGTATTCTAAATTCCCTTTCTGTCATACCTAACATTTCTTCATAGGTGGAATCCTCTGCAGTAGCTACCTCATGGTCCCTTGGCGGGGTTGTTCTGCACTGATTCTTCATGTTGCCTGGATTTTTCTGCTGATTCTTCCTCATGAGTGATTTATTTTATCTGTTTCCTTTCCCTAATTTTCCTTTCACTTCCTCTTGCTCTTTAAGTTCTCGTGCCTGTGGAGTAAAGTTGCAGAGTCCAGTAGCTGGCCCTATGACCTCCAACCAAAGCGCTCATAGAACTTCTGCTGCAGAAGAAAAAATTTTAAAACTACCCATCTGACAAAGGATTACATAAGGTGCTTCAATTACTTGAAAGAAAAAATCAAATAATCCAGTGTAAAATGGGTATAGTATCTCAAAAGGCATTTCTCCAAAGATGATATACAAATACGACTAATAAGTATATGAAAAAAAAATACTCTACATCAGTCATCAGAGAAATGCAAATAAAAACTAGAGGGAAATATCATCTCACTGCAGTTAAAATGGCTTTTATCAGAAAGATAGGCAATAATGAATGGCAAAGATGTGGACAAAGGGGATCCCTATTTGTGGGAATGTGAATTAGTGTAACCATTATGGAGAATAGTATGGTTACTAACATAGATTCGTTAAAAACTAAGCATGTATCTAGTATGTGACCCAGAATCCCTGCTGGTAGGCATATATCCTAAGGAAAGAGAGGCAGTATATCAAAATAATGCCTGCACTCCCATGTTCACTGTGGCACTATTCACAAAGTCATGACGTGAAATCAGCCTACGTGTGTCTGTCAATGGTGAAGGAAGAAATTTGGTACATATGCACAGTGGAATATTATATAGCCACAGAAAAGAAGGAAATCCTGCCATTTGCAACAACATGGATGGAACTGGAGAACTCTCACACGCTCTCACTCATCTGTGGGAACTAAATATTGAAAACAGTTGATCTCAAGGAGATTGAGAGGAGAATGATGGTTGCCAGCAGCTGGAAGGGTAGCAGAAAAAGTTACAGCGAAGAGGGTTAAGGGGTTCAAAAATGTAGTTAAATCATTACCTGTTTCCCCAAAAATAAGACAGTGTCTTATTTTAAGGTGTGCTCCCAAAGATGAACTAGGTTTTATTTTCAGGGGATGTCTTATCTTTCCTGTAAGTAGGTCTTCTTTTCGGAGGATGTCTTATTTTCGGGAAAATGGGGTAGATAGAATGAACAATATTTGAAACCACAACAATTGACACTAATGAACAATAAATTAGAGTATACTAGAAAATCATGACTGGCACTGTAATCAATAAAGACTCAAGGGCATGAAGCATGGAAATTTGGGGAACTTTATTTTCCATGCAGCTCCCTCCTTTCTAGAATTTAGTCCTCCAACTTTAAAGTAATTGAGCATCTGTGAAATGCTGCCTCCTCAGTTAAAAAAGAAGGCACACTCTGTTTAGCACCCTCCCCCCCCTCCCCGAGCCCTGGTTTGTACTTGGTTTTACCAAATTCTGGGGAAATCACAGGGTTAACTTCATTTGCTTCTTTTCTTTCTGTGACAGAGGCCCACATTGCCCATGGTCTGAGGACTGGAAGCAGATGTTTCATGCATTTGTTCATTTTGTGCAGTTGTTTACAATGGGATGTTGAATCCAGTCCTTCTGGTCATATTCCATTATGATTCCACAATTAATAAGGCATGAACTCAATCAATTATGGCTTTGGACAATTCTAAACAGAGGTGGTGCTGACAGACCAAAGATGACTCAGCCAAATGCAGCTTGGTGTGCTGGATGAATTAGAAGTTACAAACACAGGGCTGTCATTCCTAGTCAAGATAGGAAACCTCCCAGGAGGCACTCCTAGGTGGCGGCAGCAGTCCCCGGAGGGTAGATCTGCATTGCCTGCCTGTTTGTGCAGTCTTAAATTTCTTTCTTGCAACTGACACAAAGCTCTCTCTCAGCACCATCACATGTCTACATATGATTCAGGACACGTTGGCACCGTGCTTTCCACTAGAAAGTGATGTTAATATTACAGTTAGGCAAAGAGTACTATTCGACAATTAAGGTAGCTTAGAGCGGTTTAAACTGGTCCTCAGTTTATGACCATCTACCAAAAAATAATTACTTCCGAATATCCTTTGTACTTTGTATTGCTTTCAGCTTCCTCGTTTTGATTTGTCTAAGTTGAAACGAAACCCACCCAAGTTCTTTTAAACATTAAGTGCTAGTGATAAGGAATATTCTTCCCTCAATTAAGAATCTCCATTTTAAAATTGAAAACAAAGTTCTACTTAATAAGAAAATTGATTTTCATTGTTCCATTTTCAGCAGAAACAGAAAAAATTATATATATATATATATATTCACTCTCTCATGTTTGCATTGCAATTTATTTTCCCACTGAAGTAGCCTTTCATTTTGATCTCAGCGAGTGTGCAATCAATCTTTTTTCTCTTTGTATACTGTCTTCATAGGGAGTCTAAGTCAACTATGAGTCCACTGAAAGGTCACAATCTGTTATTTGTTTAATATGTTATTTTGTATTTGCTCAGAACCATGATCTCTGGGCACTCTTGACAAATGTAAGTAATAGACCTCTCATCCTTGCCCTGTGACAAGGGCTGGTCAGCTACCTCTTTTATAGTCTTGTTTTATTGCTTTGGAGCATCAACTTGCTATAGGTTCAAAAAAAATCCCTCTCTAAACCTAATGATGTAATTCCCATTCCTCTCTCTTCTTACCACTTTTTTGGGCTAATGAGTTTATTCAGAACTTTTCCTCCTGTGTTCACATACTGCTGTTCCCTTTCTTCTTTTATTGATTCATTTCAGGTCTAACATAACTGGAAAATTACTCTTTTCACTGTATTACATTTTTATATTATTTTTTTTCCATTTCAGTAAGTATATGATAGAAATAAGACTTAGTTTCCTTTCTTACGTAATAATGATTGAGTTGCACATAATGAACAAATAGAAAACGCTTTATACAAAATAGCCTAATGGAAGCACTTTTTCTTGTTTAAAAAACACAGTCTCTTCCATTTTTATGCCTATTTGATGCTATTTCTCAACTCTCAATTTAACTTTCCCTGGTGGGAGTCATCATTACTTGCTCCTGGCAAGTAGAAAGATTGCAACATAGTCGTTTAGTTTCTCCCATTTCTTTTATCCCATATTTTTTAAGTCACCCCTGTAATGAGATGGTTGTAAAGCTATTTCGTTTGCATTCTCAATTCCATTTTTCTTTCTCTTTCTGAAGTATAGTCCTATGTACCTTGCACTTTATTTGAATGCCAGGTTAAAACCTCCGTGTTAGCTATTTGTTTTCTCTTAGTAATGACCAGAGCAGTTCTATTTTGGTTCATATTTATAATCTTAAAGAATATGATAATTGTATCTTTGTCATATTAATAACATTAGTAATTATGCCAATATTATTATAAAACAACAAAATCAATCCATGGGATTGGATGTCATCACTCTCCAATGTATTTGGACACTCAAAGAACATTATTCAAAAAATGTTACTTCATTTTGTTCCTCAGCACCCAGAATGGTAAAACAGTATCTATTCAATAAGCAGTATTTGACTACAATCAATGAGGTCATGTAAAGCATTTTCTACAGTATGTTGGAAACAGTATGTAGTGATTTTAACATATCATCATACTAAGTAATAATATTTTATATTCAGAATTGTGACATTTCTATATTATTTTCTTTATCAAACATTTCACTTGGCTGACATTCATTTTAATACAAAATCTGAAACCATTTTCTCTCTGACACTCTGATAACATTAAGTCCAGTACTTCCATATATATTGCCTAAAATAAATACCTACCTCTTTAGAGGTGTTTATTTTCATCAGTCTTTCTGTGACTATAGAGGCGACCCACAGCATTTTCTTTTTTCAATATCTAATCTAAATTATTATGATCAGGTAAAAAGCTATAAAGTCATGAGGATGAATGTCATCATCTTTTAGATGTATACACTTTAGGTGATTTAAAATAAAACTGCCCCATCTACAAAATTAATTTTAAATATCTATAAAATTTTATATCAAAGTTTTAAAATAAATTTACATATCGTATTTCTTAACTACCTTTAAATTCACAGAATGGGGAGCTGCTTCTCAGCACTTGATGTGGTATGACTATTCCTGACCTGCCATCTCACCTTTGACTTCCATAATCTTTTAAAATCATACTTACTAAATATTAATGGCAAATGCAGGCACCTATAGCCCTTTGACTTGTATTTCTGTGTTTCTTTTAATTTTTATGTGATATTTTTACCTTTGGAGACATAAGGTTATTATCACCTTGAGCACACTTACTTTGTCTCTGGTGTTATTTCCATACATACAGATATTAATCTTATTTTTAAGAGCTCAAAAAAAAAAGTGCTGGAGTTTATTGCATGTCTAAATTTTCAAATTACCTTTTTTTTGGAGAGATTTTATCTCTCTCTCTATCTTTCTATCTGTCTATTACATTTCTTTATTTGGAGACAGTGTATAGATTTCCCTGTTAATTTTTTTTTCATTTATTAAATTGTTGGGATGGAAACATGACAGACACAATAAAGGAATTAGCTTACCTTTATTCCACTAGTGTTTCAGTGAATTTAAACACACATTTACGCATTCTTCACTTGTTTCATTAATGACATCAGTTGGCAGACTGGATTGTCTCTAAGATTGTTTTACTGCAAATTTCTAAGAACCTAGTTTTCTATTTTATATATCCAACTAGGTAGCCACAGTATATCAGCAGTTTTGGTCATATGAGAAAGAATTCACTTAGGCTAGACAGATGATTGCTGGCAGTGGCGTAAGATGAAGCTCAGTGTTTTAACTAGAGATACGCTACCTTTCCACGGGGGTTATTGTAATTGTATAGACCATCTGTGACGACACTTCATCTCCACCCAAGTTTTGTCAACCCTCTATGTCATATGGAAGACATTATCGAAACTTCCATTGTGTCACCTTTTCCTATGGCCATAGCTACGCGACCCTAAAACACTGGTCTGTGATACTATTTTACCTCTGAAATCATAACAAATGTGCCCCTCATACAATACAGTTTCCAATGTTTTCATTTTCCTTTTGTTGCTACAGCAGCAACTGTTCTCCTTATATTTTGTTTCCTCGTTGGAACTGCCTTCTCCTGCATCCCATCTATACTTTTGAATTCTCTGGTGGAGCTCAGAGCCAAAGGGAATGTAATGTTGGTCTTCTTCATGCCTACTCTCAGCCTTGATGGAAAGGCTTCACACCAGCCAACAGATCAATACAACTATTCATTTATAGTCACCAGCACCAGTGACCCTTTGGCCACCTGTGCAATCAATGACTTAAAATAACTTTTTCAGCATTGTAAGACCTCCTTTCTTCTCACACACTCTGCAATCTCAGCAGAAATGCAAACTCTCTTCAGACTGAAAAGGGGAATATCAGAAGGGAATTACTTCAAATTCTCATTCCCAGTCTACAAGCCAGTGCACATTTTGACCTTTTCTGTATTTTTCTCCTTTCTGTCACTATACTGGAGTTGTAATTCTTCCTTTCCAAAGTAAATCTTTCAACTATCCTTTAGATTATTTCACTCCTCTTCCCTTTCTATTTGGTATCTTCAACTTTTTAAACCGTACTGTCTCACCCATCTGTAATGATACATACTGAAACATCCTAGTATGACCCCCCAAAAAAAGAAAGAAAGAAAAAAAAGCGTTTCTTGAGGACACCACCAACTTCAGGTACAATTCTATTTCCTTCCTTTTGCAGTCTATTTAAATAGATTTCTAAAATCTGTGTTTCTATTTCATTCTCTCTCATTTGCACACCTACCGATCAACTGAAACCACCTGGCAAACAGCACCAATGACCTCCAGGTCTCTGTGACGCACTGGACACTTCTCGGTCTTTTGTTTAGCCTCTTGTTCTTTCTGAATAGGTGATACCCTCGTTAAAACCCTGTGTCCCTTTCAAATGTATTCATTTTAAGTATTCATCCTACCTTTTCTTTTTTTCTTTTTTTAGCCAGGGCCAGGTTTGAACCTGCCACCTCTGGTATATGGGGCTGGTGCCCTACTCCTTGAGCTACGGGCACTACCTTTTCAATCCCTTCTTCCAGTGGTCCATAACATCATTAAATGTTGGATTTTTCTCATGCCTTCTTCCCCAATTCTACTTTGAATTTATCCTTTCTCTCATGTTTTACCATAGCTTTCCAAAGCCTGGAAGTATGTATTTTGAATATGTACTCTTTTGAGCTTCAATTTTATCTATCTATCTATCTATCTATCTATCTATCTATCTATCTATCTATCTATCTATCTACCTACCTATCTCTCTATCTCTCTATCTACTGCCATCATTTAAACTCAAAAAAACAACAAAAAGAAGAGTATATGTCTATAGATCCATTCAATTTAAACTCCCAAAGCAAAAGGTCTATCAAGCTGGAGTCTCCCTGGAACTCCCAGGTGTGTATACCTCTTCCAGAGTAGCACCCTGGTTCTCTCTCTCATCTCTCGACCACTCCTCGTTGAGCAAGTCATCTGATGGTCTGATTGTGTCAACTTCTTCAGCATGCTGTTCTTCATTTAGTCTTGCGGTATACTCAGTTCCTCCAATCATAGAGAGAGAGGTTGGTTTGGTTTACTTTTCCTTCACCCTTTTCATCCCCACATGTCCAGCCAACCCTCTGCTTCCCCTAACTCTCACTGTTATCCTCTTATTTCTGCTTCTCCCATCTCTCTTCTGGCTCCCATAATTGCATCCTAACTTGTATTGCCCTGTCACTTCCTGCATTCTGTGTATCCCCCATCGATCTTTTAAAATTCATAGTTATTTATGTCACTGTATCACTTTAAAATTTTTCAGTGCCTATGGTTATCTATAGGGAAAAGGTCAGATTTCCTAATATGATTTAAAATTGGTATATGACGGGGTCCCTGTACTTGCCTCCTTCATACGGCACCTGTCAGCCTGTTCTTCATTGGACTCCCCTTCTCTTAATTTTTCAATGTGTTATGTTATGCATTGTTACTAACTCAGGATTTTTATGTCTCCTGTTCTTTCCTTTTGGAACAATCTTCACCTTTTCCTTCTATGCTTATTCATCTAGGTAATGTCCACTACTTTTCAGATTTTGGATCTCAAGTTAACAGACAATTATAGAAGTCCTTTGTTGATCACCAAAATAGGCTAAGTAGACCTGTTGCATGTCCTATTTTGTTCTGGATTGGTATATATTACATAAAGGTAATTTTGGGGCTTGAAATTATATAAAATTTTGTTAGAGAAAATTATAGTATGTAAGTGAAATAAAATCATCATGTTATTTGTTTTCATACGATTGAAATTATGAAGTTGAGTATAATAATAATAATAATATACCACCCTATCACATAATAAAATCACTAGCAGGGCTATCTTTGGCTGAATAACTATTATGTGTATTACATAAAAATGAATATTTGTATTTGATCTGAAAAATACCTGTGGTAGATGTTAGGATAAAATGTGAATTAATATACTACTTTTCTATACTGATTTTTGAAGAATTTATAATATCAACATAGATATCAATTTTCTGTTTGTTTCCATTGTTAGTATGTAAAAACATTGATATATATTACTCTTGTGAAAGGCAATGGTAGAAATTTCCTTTATGTTAACTAACTCAGGTACAGGACACCTCAGAATAAAGCATGAAGACACAACATTTGACCATACTCCTTACCACATTTTACATTTCTTTGTCTTTCCTTGTACATTCCTAATACTGTTTTACCTTACAAATCATCATTTTTTTGTTGTTGTTTGTTTGTTTTCTGAGACAGAGTCTCATTCATTCACCCTGGGTACAGTGCCCTGGCATCATAGCTCACAACAAGCTTACAGTCCTGGGCTTGAGGAAGCAATCCTCTTGTCTCAGCCTCCCAAGTAGCTGGGACACAGGTGCCTGCTACAATGCCCAGCTAGTTTTTCTATTTTTATTAGAGAAGGGGTCTCACTCTTTGCTCTGGCTGGTCTGGAACTCCTGAGCTCAAGCTCAGCTGCTTCGGCTTCCCCAAGTGCTAGGATTACAGGCATGAGCCCCCGCGCCTGGCGTGAATCACCATTACTACCATCACTACTTTTGTTATTATTACTCACAATACATATTATTGAGCACTTACCATATACCAATGATTTTTCATTACTGAAGCTTTAGGAGGTGGGTCCTGTGGTATTATTATTACCTGCTATTTACATATGAGGAAAGTACATGAGAATTTATATTATTTGCCCAAATCTCAGACCACAGAGGTAGCACTCGTTTATAGACTCAGCAGCAAGGCCACAGAGCCTACGGTCTTTGGCACTATTTTATAATCCTCAAACAATTATAATCCTGACTATATTATCATCTACTCTGGTCTCACTTCCGGAGCCGGTCCTGATGAGCGGTATCAATACCTACACTTCACACCACAGGAAGAGCACTTGACTGGGAGTCTGATAGATCCAAGTACAAAGAACAAATTCCTCTTACCCAGTGTGAATTCTTCTTACCCATCTGATGGGGGTGGGGGCGTAGTAACATCAAATCTATCTATCTCGTAGCTTCAGTTTAAAGAAAGAAGAAAGAATGAGTATAAAAGTTTTTGTAGCTGGGTGGTGCCTGTGGCTCAGTGAGTAGAGTGCCGGCCCCATATACCAAGGGTGGTGGGATCGAACCCAGCCTTGGCCAAACTGCAACAACAACAACAACAACAAAATATCCGGGCATTGTGGCGGGTGCCTGTAGTCCCAGTTACTCGGGAGGCTGAGCCAAAAAGAATCGCCTAAGCCCAAGAGCTGGAGGTTGCTGTGAGCTGTGGTGCCACGGCATTCTGCCAAGGGCGACGAAGTGAGACTGTCTCTTTAAAAAAAAAAAAAAAAAAAAAGGTTTTGTAGCTCACTATACAAACCTGAGCAACATTAAAGTCTAACTCATTTGCACTATCATTTTGCTTTTACAAGGTAGAATGTGAGCTGGGTTAAATACCTGTTTTAATACTTACAACATTGGGACTCTTGATACCCATTTGATCTCAATTTCATCATCCACAAAATGAAAATACAATTGCTAATTCCATAAGCTGTTTTAGGTTTTAGTAAGATGGTGCACGCATGGACTCCTCAGTAAACATGAGTTCCTCGCTGCCTTCTTTCACTGCTCTGGGACCCAGTGGCCCGCTGCAAGGCTTCTGTCTCCCTTTTATGTTTGGGTCGTCTTCCCGTTCCTTTCTATCCTTTAGACCCCAGAATCTAAACTATTCTTGCCAAAGTGCAGTTTTCTCTTTTCCCCTTTTGGCATAATCAAATGGAACCCATCTTTCTTCCTTCCTTCCTTCCTTCCTTCCTTCCTTCCTTCCTTCCTTCCTTCCTTCCTTCCTTCCTTCCTTCCTTCCTTCCTTCCTTCCTCCCTCCCTCCCTCCCTCCCTCCTTCCTTCCTTCCTTCCTTCCATCATAGCTGTGTACATTGATATAATCATGGGGCATCATTCACTAGCTTCACAGACCATTTACCAAGTTTCCATCCTTCTACATTGTTTTAACCACTTTATTTTAGCTGGTTACACAGCCCTAGTTTATCAATTATTGTTTTCAAATTTCAGATTAATATGAAGGTACAAATGATGAGATTAGGTAAAGTCCAAATTGTAGCTAAGTCCTTCAGCCTGGGAAAAGATTCTATGAAGACCACATTGGCAACTGAAGTACCAAAAATAAATAAATGGGACATATCAATTATTTTTGGAATTGTGATTGAGCACTGCATCTTTCATCTTTCATTGTTTGCTAGGGGCTCTGAGTTCCACTTTTGTTTGCATGTAAATATCTACGCCAATTTTAAAACGAATACTTAGAGTTAAATTTCACTTTATTTGCAACTTGGACATAGTACTGACAGAATGAAACATGCTATTACTCTCATTTACATAATTTAATTATTTAGAGTACCACATAATATTATATTCTAAAAATAGCATTGGCTAGGCTTGTCCGTGAATTTAAGTCTTTTAAATACGGTGGAAAGCCAGGTTCCTTTCTGGTTTATTCTTCAATCTTTATAATGCTAGCTCCAGAAGAGACAACCTCAGGTAAAGAACCATTTTCTGGGAGGACACCACGTACTCCTTGACTGTATTCTAGGGGTAGATCCTCATCAGATCTGTGGGACAGGTCTCCCAGTCTATAGCTTCTCTTTTCAACCTCTTGACAGGATCTTTGAAAAGCAAAAGATTTTAATTTTGAGGAAGTCTGGCTTCGCAATTTTTCCTCTGACAGCATGTGTTTTTGGTGTCAAGTGTAAGAGTTCTTCACGTAACCCTAGATCCTAGAAACTTCCTCTTTCTGACTTCTCTTTTCTGTTCCATTGACATATGTAGCTATCCCTCTGCCACACTGCACCGTCTTGATTATTTTTGCCTCATAATAAGCCTTAATATTGGGTAGCATGATTCTTTCTGATTTATATTCTTCCTTTCTAAGATTGTTTATAATCTTTTTTAAGTTGCAAAAGTAATATATGAAAGCACACTTGATTCATGCCTTTCTCAGGAGTACTTTTTGATAAATTTTGAAGAAAAAAACTTCTACACCTGTGGTGCATCTTACAAGGGTACACGGAAACTTAGTAAATGTAGAATTTAATTGTCTTAACATAATAACTAAGAAAATGCCAGGAAGGCTATGTTAACCAGTGTGATGAAAATGTGTCAAACTGTTTATAAAACCAGTGTATGGTGCCCTATGATGGCATTAATGTACACAGCTATGATTTAATATTAATAAAAAAAGAAAGAAAAAAACCTTCCTTAAACAATATGAAAGGGCATATATTGGATTCCCAAATGTGCGGCCTAATGAACTTAAAACTAATGCTTCTAGCTTCCATAATGGCTCGAAAGTTTAACATTTTACATCTTTTATATGAAAAGTCTTGAGGCAAAATGTGGCTCTAGGTGGAATTGTTCCTCCTCTGCAGGGACAGAGATTGAGAGGTTGCTGCTGTTTTGCTACCATCCCAGCAACTTGAGATGGCTGGAGGCCTAATCTTTTGTGTTGTCCTACTAAAGAAAAGCTTGGAGAAATTTTGGAATAGCAGCTTTTGGTGCAGAGTTATTTTCAGATAGTTAGAGGAGGATTAGCCTTGCTCCTACATATTTAGTTCCCTTGGTGTCAGAAAGGCTCACGCTAAGTGGATGTTGTCCACACAAATTTTGGCAATAAAGTGATTAAGCAGAAATGCTCATGAGCTATCACTTCCAGGACTGTATAAAATATTCTAAACAGGAAATTTTCTGATTCTAGGAAATAAGACATCTGTTTCCAGCTAATTCCAAGCTGGAAGTAGTTCTTACAGCCAAAGGGAGTTTAAAATGACCCTCTACTCTCCACAATCAAAACATTTGGCAAGGAGATGGCTTCATCGAGGGAGTAGGCAACATTTTCTACAATGGAAGCTGGAAGAAAGCCGCGCCTTCCATGACAGTGATTTTGGGACATTTTATGGAAAAATAATTGTTTCAATACCTTGCAAATGTCTTCCTTCTGCTATGTCATTTGGCTTAGCAGACAGCATATGAAAACACAGGGGATCAGGCATTGACATGGAAAGTGATACAAAGGTGACATCAAGAAGCTTAAATACTAATTATTTCTGCTATGAGCTTGTAGAAAGAAAGAAACCTGGGACGTATCAGCTAGACCAACATCATCCCAAATGGAATATTTGTGTGGAAAATGCCAGTAGAATAGAGTGCTGTTGATGTTTTTATTTTGTCACATGAATAACTCACGCCACCAATTTGTCTAGGAAAATATTCCTCCCCACATTCAAGTCCCTGGGTCTGGTGGAGACTGTCAATCACAGTGCCCTTTCTCCTTTTCCAGCAGAAGTGACCATCTGATCCAGTTAAGCCAAATCTAGACTCTCAACCACTACTGCAGTCATTGTTCTTGTGCGGGCTCATGTCCCAGGCCAGGTTAATCAAGCTCTGTCAGTGGTGTCCACCAGCCCATCCTTGTCACCAGTTGTTGGGCCCAGGACCTGGCCCACTTGTTGGCCGGGTCTCCAGCCCCAGCTCATCTATCGTCCGGACACGGTCCGCAGTGCTATCTTGCTCGGGAACAATTACCCTTAGGTGCCTGATGGCTATTCGCCTTAGCCTGTGGTTCTCAACCTTCCTAATGCCACGGCCTTTTAAGACAGTTCCTGTCGGTCGTGATCCGCAGGTTAAGAACCACTGGGCCCTTAACAGAAGGGAGAGAGAGAGCGAGACAGTCTTTGAGGGAGAGAAACAGTCTTATTAGGAGAGTAAATCTTAGCAGTCTTCCTAGAAGGGCCTCAGTAGAGGCTCTCCGAGCAGGAGCAAGAATCAAGAGTGAGAGAGTCAGTGAAAGAATGAACGCACACTCCCCACAACTGACCTCGCCTGCAGCTACTTATAGATGGGATCCCCTGGCTATTTGCACCGCACCTGTGGACACTGTGGATCACTGATGTTCTCGTCTCCTGCTCACTCTGGTGTTAAGGAGAGCTGAATCCCTTCCCCAGCTCTGACCACCACGGTGTTATATTACAGAGATGTTACCGCTGTTTCTTATAATTACAGTGTTCCGAGCTTAGCTCTCACTTCTCCTTCCCATGAAGTTATATGGTCTGCTACAAAGCTCATTTTCTGAGATTTCCAGCTGAGACTGACAGGTAAGTATCTAAATAATTGGAACTACTTGCAGGCAGTTTGCTGACTCTTAGAGACAATAAGTCTCAGAAAATTATTGATAGTGACAAGATTTTTTTGACCAGTATTTTCCTGACCAAAGTCGTACCCTATTTTTTTCTTTTAGTGGAATTGGTTGGTTTCATTTTCAAATTTTCTAATTTTTTTGATGATTATTGTCTATTTTTTCAATCAATTATTGAGAAAGGAGAGTGAATTGTTCACATATAACTGGGGATGTGTTTAGTTGTCCTTTCATTTCTGTTGTACTTCAAGTATTCAGGGTTGTTAGATTCATACATATTTTGGGTTGGTATGTCTTTTGGTAAATTGACTTTTGTGTATAAGATAATGCCCATCTTTATTACCTACTCTAAAGTCTCCATTTTCTGATATCTTTATGGACATGTTAGCTTTCTTTTAATTCATTTTTGCATAAAGTATCTTTTCCTATGCTTTGATTTTAACATATCTATGTGATTATGTTTAAGTTTGGGTTCATGGGGCGGCGCCTGTGGCTCAAGGAGTAGGGCCCTGGTCCCATATGCCGGAGGTGGCAGGCTCAAACCCAGCCCCGGCCAAAAAAAAAAAAAAAGTTTGGGTTCATGAAGATAGCATAAACTCAGGTCATGTTTCTTAATCTGTTGTTAAATCTCTGTCTTTTAATCTATTTTTAAATTATTTATGTAATAAACACAATGTTTGCATTTACACCTGCCATTTTAGTATTTTCTGGAACTTTTTATTTTAGCATTTTCTTCCTTTCATATTATTTATTATTTAAATTTTAAGTATTCTATTGTAATTCCTTAGCTATATTTTTGTGTTTTTATTTATTTCTCTAGAATTATAATTCACATACCCAATTCTTTACATCTCAGACACAAATATTTTGAATATTTTTAATATAAATTTTTAATCTAATACAGACATCATGCATTGTATATTATTCAGGATGTGTTGCTAGCTAGAGGGACACCTTTAAACTTTGAATTGGCACCTATGTGTAACAAGTACTACTTAAATATAATTGCTAAAAATAACTTATCTAGTTCATTTTGAGTCCTGTGCTTAAAGGAGTATCTACCTTAATTGATGAAAAATACTCTTATTTGAAAACACAGTGATGACCTCTAAAGAGTTTAAGCAGGTGGAGATTTTTAAATGATATATATGGCTCAGAGAATCACGGGAGGCATTGATGAAATGGTCTAGGGGTTGAATGCCCAAGAATGATCTATAAGCACACAACATAACTGGCTGTTGTTTCTGACATGAGCAGAAACATGCAAAATCAAGGAATTCTATCTAGGCATTCTGAACCATTCATCCCTATCATCAAAATGGTGCTTTCAACTCTCTACGATAACTTTATTTTAAAGCTTCACGCATGTGTATATGATTGGTGAAAATCAAATAGCAAGCAGAAATATATACTTTTTGACTAAAATTTGTAGAATTTTTAATTTAATTTTTTATTTTTGCTTTCTTTTGTTTTAGTTCTTGGCTTTCTATCCTTACTGGGCAGGGACGCATGCCAGGAAAATGTGGAAATGATTGCCACTTCACAGTGTGTGATACATTTCTTGGGATACGATAAGTTAAATATTAAAGGAATAAGGAAATTATTACAAATACAAAAGAGAAGAGAAACTACAGGCACACAGGCACACATATACATGTGTTTTGGTGCACATGTACATGCATGTTTGTTGAATATTGAAATGTGATCTATTTTCTATTTCTCTTCAAAGATCTGAATTCCATTGAAGCATTTTTATAAAGGCAATATGAGGATTTCTGACTGTTTTCTTTAGTCCAGTCATCCTGTCTGAAATACTATACGATTTCTCTATTTTCTACCTCTGGTTCTCTTCTTCTAGGAAACAAATGTTAAATTTAGCGTCTGTTCACTCTATCACAACTTGTATCATTTTATTTCCTTATTCTCTAGGACTGTATTTTGAAATAATCCTTATATCTGATTTCATAGCTGTTTTAATTTGCTACTCAGAACTGTCTGATCTTATGGAGGTGCTTCTGATTAGTAGTAGTTGTCACTTTTAGCGATGAAGCTTTACAATTCTACTTGGGTTAGTTGGTTGTTGCCTGCTGCTCTGTTCTCTAGTGTGTCTCAAAAAGTATCATTTACCTTTAGTCATTGTCTTGGATTTCCCTTAACAATTGGTCCTACCTGTATGACTTACCCTGCTTCTGACGTTTGAAAGGACTCACCAATCTTCACAACCTATGTCCAAATGGGATTTTATTTAAAGGCAAAGATGTATTATAGTGAAAAAAAAAAGAGTGCAAGTGGATACCAGAGATCAAATAGCATTCTATAATGAGTGCTCCTTTTTTCCCTTCATGTCGGCCATGCTGAGTCTTGAATTGCTATAATCTGTGTGGAAGTCTTGGCACTGAGGGGGGCTCCACAAAGGGGCTATCAGTGTTCCTTTAAATAATCAAGGCACACTTGTCAAATGGGTTGGACCCGTTGCAAACTAGCTGTAGATAAACTGATACTGTAGGTCACCAGGGACGTGTTATCCCCTGAGCATCACATTGTAAACCTTGCTGCTCTCTTCTTGCCAAGAGTCCAAAACCAGCCATCTAGAAGTTCCAAGATATAAAGACTGAGCTTTCCCAGTCCAGCACTTAATCAACTCCGGTTCCACATCACTAATATTTTATATTGAAAGGCTTTATTTTTTCTGTGCCTGTCATATCATTTTATGACAAATTGTCTTCAGATCTTGAGCAGGAAATGTGGAGATGGGCTATTATGATGTCAGTTTCAGCATTAGTGTTCTGGGAAAGGGCTCCTGATTTTATTTCTTTTCTTTGGTATGGAAAGTACTGCTTAGCTTTTTATATTCAATAATACACATAACTCCTTTGTTTAGAAGGAAACACCTCTAGAGTCAGTACTTCTTTCAAGAAGCAGGGAGGCAGGCTGCAGTGAGAATGATTGAGGTTAGGGTAAAGTTAATCTACCTCACTGATTCCGCAGTAAATGCTAGTGTTGGTCCTTTTGCAACTGGTATACAGCTTCTCAAAGTTTATAACTTTTCTGAAAATCCCCAGTATTGCATCTGCCCTTTCATGAACAGGTTTTAAAATTCATTTTTTTTTCTCCAGTCTGTTCTCTAATTCAATGTCAAGAACACGCAGGGTAACCTTTTTATTTGCTATGCTCCTTCTTGCTTCTGGATTTTGTATTTCCTATTGTCTTTACCTTGAATACTTCTTTTTCTAGCTTTCTTTTTCACTTAGCTATAGCCCTGTAATTATTCATATTTTCCATGAAAAACTTTTCCTGATTCTTAACTTCGATTTCCCTCTTATATTTTCATGCAGGAATTCTGGGAGTTTCTGATAATACTTTCTATCTTCTACAGGATTTTTAGAGCTTCTTGAATTTATAATTGTTCGTTTTAGAAAATTCTCAAATATGACCTCAAATATGTTTTCTGTGTCTCCTTTCCTTAGGAGAGATTCCAGTTACACTTATATGAGATCTTACAGATTTCTGCTGGCCTCCTAGTTATTTGTTTTTGTTATTATAAACAGTTTCACTCTGTCCCACTGGGTAGATTGCCATGATGTCACAGCTCACAGCAACCTCAAACTCTTGGGCTCAAGTGATCCTCTTGCCTCAGCCTCCCAAGTAGCTGGGACTATGGGTGCCCACCACAAAATCTGCTATTTTTAGAGATGTGGGGGTGTTGCTCTGGCTCAGGCTGGTCTCGAACCTGTGAGCTCAAGCATTTCACCCACCTTGACCTCCCAGAGTGCTAGGGTTACAGGCTTGAGCCACCATACATGACCCTCTTTTTTTTTTTATAACTTTCTATCCATTTTGCGTTTTCTGCTTTAATTTCAGTATTTTATACTCACCTAAATTTCTGATTATCAATTTGCTTTTCTACTGTGAATAATATGTCATGAATTGTCCTATTTCAGCTATTTTATTATTTTTAATAAACCTCATTTTAGAACAGTTTCAGATTTATAGAAACATTGTGAAGATAACGTAAGAGTTCCGTATATTCTACACTTTCCTGTTATTCATATCTAAAATTTTACTATGGTGCTTTTAGTATAATTAACAAGCCAGAATTAATACCTCAATATTTACTAAAGACCATTGTTTCTTTACTTATTTTTAGTTTTTATGTAATCTCTTTTTTCTTTGCATGATCCCAACTATGTGAGCATATTACATTTAGTTGGGCAAGTCTTGACAATAACAATTTCTCAGACTCCCTTGTTTTTTATGCTCTAAACAGTTTTGAGTAATATTTTGTGGAATATTTCTTAAGTAGAGTGTATACAAAGTTATTCTCATGATTAGACTCAAGCTGTGTACTTTTAGGAGTAAGACCACAGAATTAAAGCTCCATTCTCATCTCACTATGCCTAGGCTAACACCTTCAATATGACTCAGCACTATACCAAGGCTAACACCTTCAATATAACTCAGCACTATACCAAGGCTAACACCTTCAATATGACTCAGCACTGTTGATGTTAACCTTAATTGGCTCAGGCCAGGCTTTGACAATTTCCTCCATTGTGACGTTAATCTCTATCCCTGCAAATTTCCGCACTGTATTTCACACACACACACACACACACACAACAGAAAAACGAAAATTTGCAGAACACACTTGAGAAATACAAAGTATTGGGGCACATCATTGAGGATGGGGTATATACATGAATTATTTGGAATTCTTCCTCAAGGCAGATTTTTCTCTTCTCCTTATTTAACTGTTTAATCATGTGTTGAGTTTAACCCTATATATGGGGTTAAAACCCTGTACTATGTCATCATGTAACTCAGTTTCATCAGTGCCCCGAGGAGCTCTTCCACTTTCCTATTTCCCTCTACACACCCCTATTCAAGTGTGTGTATTTTTTCTGTTTTTTAAAATATTTTTATACACGCTATTACCGTATAATGTTCCAGGCTCATCTGGTATATTTCTTGCAGTAGTTCTGCCAATAGCCATTTCTCTAAGAGGTCTGGTTATTGGTAACTTTTATTGGATAATGTTACTAGAAACCAAGAACTCAATTTGTGGCTATGGGATTGCCACTAGTCTGTACATTAGTCAGTTTCTGTCTACATGTTCTTTCATATGTAATCATCCATAAGAATATTAATAAACACATGAGTTTATTCCAATGTCTCCAGCTCTAATCCTTCACCACATGAACCATGCTTTCCTTCTCTTGCTTATTTAAAACCTCCAGATCTGCTAGTAATAATTATGGCTACCAAACATCCACTCAGTTTAAATAACTGTTCAATTACAATGTTTAAGTATAGAGATTTCAGAATTGTTGATTTTATCTCTGTAGAAACTTCTTTAAGAAACTGGCCAAACGTGGTAGCTCACACCTGTAATTCTAGCACTTTAGGAGGCAAAGGCAGGTGGATTACTTGAGTTCAAAAGTTTCGGGCTAGCCTAAGCAAAAGTGAGACCGCATATTAACAAACGAATAAATAAATAAGTAGAAAAATTAACCATTGTGGTGGCATGTACCTGTAGTCCAGCTACTCAGAGATTGAGTCAGGACAATCTCTTTAGAGGGCAGTGGCATTATCATCACTCACTGAAAGCTCAAACTTCTGGACTAAAGACATCCTCCTGCCTCAGTCTCTGAGTAGCTGGACTAGGTGCATGCCACCACAATGGCTAATTTTCTGCTCATTTATTTATTCATTTTTCAATATGCGGTCTCACTTTTGCTTAGGCTAACCCGAAACTTTTGAACTCAGGTAATCCACTTGCCTTTGCCTCCCAAAGTACTAGGATTACAGGTGTGAGCCATCACATCTGGCCAGCTTCTTAAAGAAGTTTCTATAGAGATACAGCAAGACCCTGTCTCAAAACAAAAACAAAAATATTGAATAATCTTGTATAGTTGCTTTTGCTGTTAATTTTATAGATTCTGCTCATTTCAACAGTTACTTAGGTCATCATCTTATTACCCCGAAACGTTGAGCAAGTTTGTTTCATGTACCTGATACATTGAGGTTTTTTTGTTATTTTCTGAATTCCATTCCAGAATCTCCTGATCTCCTAAATAGCATTTGATAAAATGTACATATATTAAGATAATTATGTTGTAAAGGTCTATAGATATTGACAAATGCTTAATGTCTAGTATCCAACTTTATACTATCATATACAATTGTTTCACCTTCCCAAAAGAGCCCCTGTTTTTACCTGTTCAATAACACCCTTTCCAAAACCCTGGCAAACACTGATTTGTTTTCTGTCTTTACATAGCTTTGTCTTTTCCAGACCATTATATATGTTACAATCATATTGTATATAGCTATTTTGGACTAGCTACTCCAATTAGCAATAGGCATTTAAGATCAACCTGTGCCTTCTTTTATTTGGATAGCTCATCTCTTTTTATCACCAAATATATTCCATTTTATGGATACATATATTACAATTTATTTATCCCTTCATCTGTTGAAACATCCTGTTGCTTCTAGTTTTGGGTGATTATGAGCACTATAAATATTCACATTAAGGAAATATGTGCACTGTAGACATTTATTTTTAAATTTGTTGGGTAAATACTTAGCAATATGATTGCTAGATCTAATGGTAAAAATATGTTTAGTTTTGGAAAAAATTGTAAAACTACCTTCACAATGTCTGTAGCATTTAAAATTTCCATTTACAATGAGTTCTTGTTACTCTTATACTCTCGTCAATAGTTACCATGTCAGGGGTCTTGTTTGTTGTTGTTGGGTCTTCTTGGGGGAATGGTTTAGCTGTGCTGAGAAATATATTATGGTATCTCATTGTTGTTTTAATTAGCCATTCTCTAATAATAAATGAAATAGAGCATCTTTTCATTTACTTAAGCCACCTGCATATTATCTCACTCAGGTGTGTATTTTTCTATTTTATACATCTTTAATTGTGTCGTTTATTTCCTTGGTGAATTTTTTAATTATTTTTTATTTTTATATTATTTTATTTTATTTTATTTATTCATTTATTTTTTGCAGTTTTGGGTCGGGGCTGGGTTCATTGAACCCACCACCTCCAGCATATGGGGCCGGTGCCCTCTCCCTTGAGCCACAGGCACTGCCCTATTTTTTTTTTTTTTTAATTAATATAGTTACATAGTTGTATATATTTACACATGGTATTTCATGTAGGCATACAATGTATAATAATAATATCAAGGTAAATGGAGTATGTGGCATCATCATGTCAAGCATTTGTAATTTCTTTGTGTTAGGAACTTTCCAATTTCACTCTTTTAGTTATTTAAAAGAATAACATATCTTATTAGTAATGATAATTTTCAAAACTCCTTACATATTTTAGATATAAGTCTTTCATCATATATGTTTTGTAAATATTTTCTCCCAGTTGTGACTTATAATTTTAATCTTTTAACAGCGTATTATCAGAGCAGAAGCGTTTAATTTTAATAAAGTTAAATTTACCAGCTATTTATTTTCATGGATTTTGCTATTGGTGCTGTATTTATTTTATTTTTTATTTGTATTTCTATTTTTTTATTTCAGAATATTATGGGGATGCGTGTTTTGGTTACACAATTTGCTTTTCTACCTTTTAAGTGTGCCCTTCATGCAGAAACTGTGCACTGTACCTTGTAAATTGGGTATTAATTTACTCATCCTATGTTTTCACTTCCCACCTCCTTGCTTTCTGTTGCACTTTACTTACACATGTGCACATAAATGGTGATGAACTAGTTCTGATTTAATATTGAGCATATGTGGTGTTTGTTATTACATTCTTGTGTATTGTACTATTCACTTAAAATAATGGTCTCCAAGTCCATCCAGGTTGTTACAAGAGATACTAGTTCACCATTTTTATGGCTTAAATAATATTCCATATCTCCCTTACTTTCATAGAGGTTGTACTACTTTGCAGCCCCACCAACATGCATAAGTGTTCCTTTCTCTCTGCAAAAAAAAAAAAAAAATCAGATAACTCCATTAAAAGTGAGCAAAAGTCATGATCAGAAACTTTTAAAATGAAGACAGTCTAATGACCACCAGACACATGGTACTGTGTTCAAACTCATCATCATCAAACCTGAGCCATATATATTTTCTCTTTTCTTAAAGAAGTTTTATATTTGTGTTTTGTATTTAGCTATACTATAAATTTTGAGCGAATTTATGTGAAAATGTAAGACTGTTTTAACTAATTTATTTATTTATTTTTTTGCATATGAGCATCCAATTGCTTTGGCAACTTTCATTGTAAAGGCTGAGTTGCTGCTCCACTGAGTTGCCTTTATTTCTTTTCAAAGATAAATTGACCATCTTTGTTTACATGTATTTCTGAATGGTTGTTGTCTTGATCTATTTGTATATTCTTAACCCAAGGCCACACTGCCTCATAGGAAGTTTTTCTTTAATTTTTAATTTTTAATTTTTTGATAGGTTCTTACTCTGTTGCTCAGGCTAAAGTGCAGTGTCATGATTGTAGCCTACGGCAACGTAAAACTCCTGGGCTCAAGTGATTCTCCTACCTCAGCCTCCCAAGTAGCTGGGACTACAGGCATGGTCTCACTCGTATTCAGGCTGGTCCTAAGCTCTTCACTTCAAGAAGTCTTCTCACCTTGGCTTTCCAAAGTTCTAGGATTACAGGTGTGAGCCACCATGCCTAGCCCTAGTAGTAAGTTTTAAAGTTAAGTAGTATCAATGTTCCAGCTATGTTTTTTTTTTTTTTTTTTTAGTTTTGTGCTTTGTATTCCCATGTAAATAGAAAACCAGATTGGTGATATTCACCGCCCCCCCCCCAAAAAAAAAAAAGAAAGCTCGTTGAAATTTCGATTGGTATTGTATTGAGCATAACATCAAGCAAATGGTGGGATCACACCTACGGTGCATAATGCAAGGGTACATGTCAGATCTATTAAGTATAGAGTATAAATGTCTTAACATAACAATTAAGTAAATGAGATGAGGTATATATTAACCAGTGTGATGTAAGTGTTCCTAATTCTATATGAAATCAGCACATTGTGCCCCATAAATGCATTAATGTGTACATGATCTATGTGTTTATGATTTAATAAAAAAATAAAAAATAAACTGATGCAGAATAAAAATAAATAAATAAAATTATCTCCTTGGTAAGTCTAAAAAAAAAAGAAAAAATTAAATCTTCTATGAGCACAAACTTTTCTCTCCATTTATTTACAATTTTTATTTCCTTTATTGGTATTTTATAGTTTACTTTATATAAATTCTTCTCATAATTTGTCAAGTTTCTTAGTGTTTCATTTCTTGGTATGATTTTTTAAAAATTCCAATTCCAGTTGTTAATTGCTGATATATAAGAAGGCATTGACTTTTGTACATTAACTTAACCTTGCATTCTTTGTCTGTTTAGTGTATTAACTCTGGTAGAATGGCATACTATTTACAAGATTTTGTTGTTTTAATTTTCTATACACACAACCACATCATCTGTGAATAGAGGCAGTTTTACCACTTCCCTTTGGTTAATAATTTGTGTATCTACACCATTATTTTTTGCATTATTGTACTAATGGGTTTTTAGTAAAATACTGAAAAGGATTAGGAGAGGAAATTTTTGCCTTGTTCTTGAACTTTGGGGAAGGCATCCAGGTTCTTATTATTACATATGATGTTAGTCAAAAGATTTTGCAGATACTTTGTACTGAGTTGATGAAATTTCCCTCTAGCAAATTTTCTCTCTTGGCTTTGTAAGAGATTTTATCTGAATGAAGGTTAGATTTTGTGAAATGCTTTTCTCTGTGTCAGTTGAGATGGTCATATCTTTCTTCTTTAGCTTCTTGATGCGGTGGATTATATGTAGGAGTTTTCAAACACTGAACCAGACTTTCATGGCTTGAAGGAATCCCTCTTGATCATGGAGTACTGAGTTCTTTTGGTAAATTGTTGGCTTCAATTTGCGAATCATCTGTTGAGAATTTTTGCATATGACTTGGATATGCTGGAATCAGAAGAATTGGTCAAGAAGTTTTCTCTCTGCTCCTATTTTCTGAAGAGTGTGGAGAATTGATTTCATTTCTTTCTTAAATTTCACAATTAACTAGTTAACTAATCTGAGTCTAGCTTTTTTTGTTTATCGACTATTAATTTAAATTATTTAATATATTAATAAAACCATTAAGATTACCTATTTCTCATTGAGTTTTGGAAATTTTCTCTTTTTAAGGGATCAATTTGATCTAAATTATCTCATTAAAGCACACAGAATTCCTTTATTATTTTTTAATGTCTGTAGGATAAGTTGTGATGAACACTCCTTCAATTCTAACATTAGTAATTTGTATTGGTAGATTGTATTGGTAATTTATATTGGCTGTAAATGTATTCATTTCATTCTTCTTTTTAAATAAACAACATTTTGCTTCAGTTTTTCTCTATTATTTCTGTTCTTAATTCATTGATTTTTGTTCTAATTTTTATTATTTTCTTCTGTTTGTGTTAGGTTAAAATTGTTCCTTTTTCTAGAGTTTCTTTAGGATATCGATTTCAGTTCTCTCCTTTTTAAATATATGCATTTCTGAGTACATTTTTCTCTCAAAGCACTGCTTTTGCTGTATCCCACAATTTTTGATAATTTGTGTTTTCATTTTCAATTTCACAATATTTTTTTCACCCTAGGACCTTTTATTTTATTCAAATGTGATTTCATTTAGTATTTATTTCCAAGTATTTATAATCCCCTGCTGTCTTTTTATTATGGCTTTATAGTTTAATTCCATGGTGGCCTAAGAACATACTCTGATTTCTATCCTTGTAGACTTAGGGAAATATGTTTTATAGTCACAATGTAGCCTATCCTAGAGAATGGGAGCCTGAGAAGAATATACATTCAGATGTTGAACAGAATATTCTAAAAATGTTGACATTTGCCAATTCATTTATACCCTTACTGATTTTCTCCCTGACCAAGCTAACATACTGCAAGAGGAGAGTTAAATGTTAACCATATCAGTAGAGTTGTCTGTTTCTCTTCAGTTATGTTAATTATATTATCCATGTGGATGCTCATTCTATCATACTCATTATAGCATCGTAATCTCTTAGTGGAGAATTTGCAGTTTGGTATGTAGCGTCCCTTGATTCTCCTGATTTTCCTTGCTTTGAAGTCTGCTTTCTTGCAAATTATTATAACTACTCAGGTTTCTTTTGCCTGCTTTTAGTATAGTTTTATCTTTCTGTGTCCCTTTACTTTTATTCTATGTCTTTATTTAATATTTAAAATAGATATCTCGTATACAACATATGTTGGGGCCTTTTAAAAATCTAATTTGATAATCTCTATTAATGTATGTATTTAGATCATTCATATTTAAAGTTGTTTTGATATAGCTGGGAAAATATCTACCTTGCTTATGTTTATTCTTTATGCCTGTCCTTTGTATCTTTGTATGTTGAAAATCTTCCTCTACTTTTCCAACTTCTGTGGTTTTAGCTGAGCATTTTATATAATTACATTTCCTTCCTTCTAATAGCATAGCAATTGTACCTCTGTTTTAAAATTTTTAGCTGTTGTCCCTAGAAATTTTGATATACTTTTACAATAATTTAGACCACTTCAAATAACACTGCACTACTTCATGCACAGAGCAGGTACCTTGTAACAGCGTATTCCCAATTCCTTCCCGTGAGCTCATGAACTTTCTGTCATTTATCTTTACTTATCACTATGCTATAACAACCCAATACAGTCTTTGTGCTATTATTTTAAACATATAATATTATTTTTACATTGAACAAAAATAGAAATAATAGAAGATTTTATATTATTTTCATTTATTTCTTCTCTGATGTTTTCTTTCTTTGTGTAGATTCACATTTCCAGCCTGTATCATTTCCTTTTTCCTGAATGCCTTCTAACATTTCTTACATGGTAGGTTGCTTATGATGAATTCCTTAAGTTATTTTTTATTTGAGAAAGTCTTTATTTGTTATTTCCTTTGGAAGTTAAATTTTGGTAAATATCAAATTACAGGTTGATGTTTATTTGTTTCATCACTTTGACAGTTCACTCCACTCTGCTCGTGTTTGCCTGATTTATCACTAGAGAAGATGTTTTCATCCTTTCTCTCCCTTTGTCTGTCTTCTTTGTCTATGTTTTATATGTAAGATGTCCGAGTAGGTTTTGTCTTGTTTGTTTATTTATTTATTTATTTATTTATTTTTGGTATTTATACTGCTTGGTGATGTCTGAGCTCCCTGAATCTGCAATTTAGCATCTGCTTTTAAATAGAAATCTCTCATTTTTTATTACCTCAAATTTTTTTTTGTTTTTTTGCTCAGCACGTGTTTCAATGATGTTAAAGTTGCTCCTTTTATAATTTCTGCACAATCCACAAATGCTC
This sequence comes from Nycticebus coucang, assembly GCF_027406575.1. Lineage (NCBI taxonomy): Eukaryota > Metazoa > Chordata > Mammalia > Primates > Lorisidae > Nycticebus > Nycticebus coucang. The sequence goes on from NC_069782.1 coordinate 48,081,538, forward strand.
TTTTCTTAATATTTTAAGCAGTTGTGTGGTTAAATTTCGTTTTTAGACTTTACGACTGACCCACATTCAATCTGGGTGATTCTTTTCTCAGTGTCCAGTTTACTAACAACCCCTTGTAAGTGATCTATATTTTAGCAAAGCTGTTTTTGATTTCTAGAATTTCCTTTTGATTCTTAGAGTTTCCGTAATTCCCACTTACATTGGTGTCTGACCTTCCATGTTGTCTATTTTCCCATTAGAGATGAATCACGGTTCTTTTATTAAATTTCTGCCTGAAGATTCCTGTATCTGTGGCATCATCTGAATCTGGTTCTGACCCTTACTTTGTCCCTTCATTCATTTTTTTTTTCTTTTTTATCCACTCTTTTCACTATTTTTTGCCTTTTTGTTGGAATCTGGGCATGTTTCTTAGATAATAAATCTAATGTAAATAGGCTTTTAGTGTGAGATTTTATGTTCATGTAGCTACATTGGTCTTTCTTTCATGTTTTCACAGTGATGTGCTAGAGACTTCAGATTCCCTTAGTGTCCTTGTTTCCATATCCTGTCTTGACTTTGGGTTTCCTTCAGTACGTCTAGGGAGAGATTCTGAATCTGAGAGTTGTTTCCATTGCGATCTCCTGTATTCTAACAGAGCTCTGGTCATGTGGTGGAAAGGTGTTGGAATGGAAGCAGTTGATAATTTCTTGATTACATTTCTACATTTTTATTATGAGGTCATGCTTTTGGGCTGTAGCCTTCATAAATGTTTTTTCCAGTAATATAGCTTTTTAATCTCTCTTAGATGAGATTGGAGAACTGAGGGGTAGGGTACTGGAGTTTGAATAAATTCCTTCACACACACACACACGCACACGCACACGCACACGCACACGCACACACACCCCAGCTGGGATGAGGCTGTGAATATATTTTTCCCCTGCTGGAGAGTAGGCATAACTCACACAAAACATTCTAGGAATATTTGTCAGTTTATTACCCTTTCCCTTCCCCTGTCAGAGCCACCAAGGAATCTTTTTAGGATATTCACCTTGAAAACTTAGTGAACTTGCAAAAGGTAGGGCTTCTCCCTAAGACTGTCCACCCTAAGAATTTCTTATTTTCATACAATTCCACACTCAGCTTCCAGAAATTCATCAAAATTACTGTTTAAATATTGCTACATTTTTAAGGTTTTGGTGGTTTCTGCTCCATGTAAGCTGTTCTTAACTGTCATTGTCTTGAGTTGCCTATCTCGCCACACTTCTGGTTGGCAATTTGCTCTGTAATCTCAGTTCCCTAATGAGTTCAATGAAAGTCATTGATTTCCTTTTGGTCTGCTTTTTCTTGTTGTAAGGACTGGATTGACAACTTCCAAGCTCTTCATTACATGTTACAGCTGAAACCAGAGTAGCCAGCCCTTGCATTTTTAACTCCTAAGATCTTAAATTGACTCCTTTAAGGATTTGAGGTTTGTACTGATAGTCTCTATTTTTCTTTCATTTTATCAACATATTAACAATATTTATTTTATTAAGTTCTTAGCTGATAACTGTGATATATGAATTACCTAATTATTTTTTCTCCCGATCTTTTGTTGTTTGCTTGTGCTAAAGCATACCTCATAATTTTTATCTTATTTTATTTAAATTCCTGGTTTAATGTTGTTTGCATTGTATCATACTCCGAACAACATTACCTATTAGACTAATGTTTTAGAGGCAATAAGTCATAATGTATTTACTTATTTCAGACTAATATAGGGTGAAAATGATTAGTTATGTTCTTTGCATTTCTAAGATAAAGTTCAAGTTGTGGTTGAGCCCTTCATCCAGGGAGTGTGCTGTGTACCCTTACATTGTGCCCATTAGGTGAAAGCTTCCCAGTCCCCCCTTCTTCCTTTCCACTCCCATTACCCTCTCCTTCTCCTCCCCAATTCAATATAATTGTAGTTTTATCTCATGTGCGCATGTAGTTAATATGAGTTGTTAATATCTCATATTAACATTGAGTACGCTGGATGCTTGCTTTTCCATTTTTGTGATACATTACTAAGAAGAATGTGCTTCGAGTCCATCCTAAGTACAAAAAATGTAAATTCCGCATCTTTTTTTAAAGGCTGAGTAGTATTCCATGGTATACTATGCAATAGTTCATTAATCAATTCATGGGTTGATTTCACATCTTGGCAATTGTGAATTGAGCTGCAATGAACATTCTAGTATAAGTGTCCTTATAGTAAAATGATTTTTATTCCTTCTGGGTAGATACCTAGTAATGGGATTGTGGGTTCAAATGAAGGTCTGCATTGAGCTCTTTGAGGAATCTCCATACTTCTTTCCCTAGAGGCTATATTATTTGCAAGGCCACCAGCAGTATGAAAGTGTTCCCTCTTCTCCATATTCACTCCAGCATCTGCCGCTTTGGGATTTTGTGATGTGGGATATTCTCACTGGGGTGAGGTGACATCTCAAAGTGCTTTGATTTGCATTTCTCTGATAATTAGAGATAATTAGCCTTTTTTCATGTGTTGGTTGGCCATTAGAAGTTTCTGTTCAAGTCTCTTGCCCACTTTCATAAAAAAGATTGTTTGCTCCTTTCTTGTTCAATAGTTTGAGTTCCCTGTAGATTCTAGATAGCAGCCCTTTGTCAGCCCTTTGTCAGATTCATAGCATGCAAGTATCTTCTCCAATTCTGAAGGCTGTCTGTCTGCTTTAGTTGTTATCTTAGCTATGCACAATCTTTTTAGCTTGATCATGTTCCATTTATTTACTTTTATTATTACTGCAATTGCCAAGTGGGTCTTCATAATTTTTTCTTCCAGGCTGATAACGTCAAGTGTTTTTTCCTCAACTACTTCTAGAATTTTTATTGCTTTGTGCCTTAAATTTAAATCTTTTATCCAGTAAAACTCAAGTTTTGTGAGTGGTGAAAGGTGCGGGTCCAATTTCATCTTCCACGTATGGCTACCAGGTCTCCCAGCACCATTTATTAAATAGGGATTCTTCCCCCCAGTATATGGTTTGTTTGGTTTATCGAAGATCATATGACAATATGTGGCTGGGTTCATCACTCTATTCTATTCCATAAATCTATATCTCTCTTTTTATGGCAGTACCATGCTGTTTTGCTCACTGTAGACTTGTGATGTATAACCCGAAGTATGGTAATGTGATACCACTATATTTTTTTAATTTCTTAAAATCGCATTCACTATTCATGATTTTTTTTGGTTCCACAAATTTCAGCATATTTTTCTGACAAAAACACTCAAGAAAATAGAGAGAGATTTTTTTTTGCATGTTTTTTGCCAGGGCTGGGTTTGAACCCACCACCTCCAGCATATGGGGCCGGCGCTCTACTCCTTTTGAGCCACAGGCACCACCTGATGGTACATTTTTTAAACTGATGGAGGCCATATAAAACAACCTCACTGCCAGTATCATATTGAATGGAGTAAAATGGAAAGCATTTCCATGTAGAG